>NC_134691.1:152203753-152291253 GCF_050947455.1 Rhinoderma darwinii | reverse complement strand
GTGAATGCATACACTATGTATATGATATGTCAGTTATTTGTTGAAGATAATGGTAATAGTATATAACTTTATTACAACAAGATTTGTTTAATATATCTATAAAATGCTGCTGATTAGTGCAGTTGGCTCTGTCTTTCACTTTGTTTTATACTTATACTTTATAAATGTGTCGTATTCTACTATAATGCCTGATGCTTATGATATATATGAGCGGGGAAAACAAATGGGTATTGTAAAAAAATTCAAAGAAAGACAAAAAAGGAGATTTTCTAACCACTATTTGTGGGTCCTCAAATACTAACCCACCAAACAAAGAAAAAGAAAATAACACACAACGAAAAAAATAATATATTCTATGTGCCCTCTGTGCTATTCAGGCATGTTCATACAATTCAGTTTTGGTGCGGTTGTCCACTATTATTATGCAGATGATGGTGTAAACTTTACAGGTTTTGGTGTAAACTGTGGCAAAAAAGGTTGCAAACAGTGTTGTGTGACAGATTTTTTCATCGCTCACCAAGTTTGAAAAGTTATTAAAAAACTGGCTGTGGTCTCCTAGGAGATGTAGATTAGACCCCATTTATTAAGAATAGGTAAAAATGGCCGAAAATTTGGCGTCAATGTAGTTTTGTTTAATGTCAGACAGTTAAAAATGTGCCTAATTTATTGCAAGGCATGCACCTTTTTATAAATCTTGTTAAAGTAACTTCAACTACCTCCTTTACTTACAATGGAGTAAGACACTCCAGGCTTAGTAAATGTGGGCCATTGTTTTATAGGGGGAGAAGAAGTTTAAAGAAAAGTTTTAGGCTGGGGCTACACAGTGATAGTAAATTTAGGGTAAAATTTCAGTAAAATCTTAGTTGCAATACCACTTCAATGATTTTCTATGAGGAAGAATGTCTCAAGTAACCACAAAACTATCCATCTAATGTTAACTGTGTATTTTCCTATGAGTAAAGGCTCATATTATGGCTCTGCATAAGCTCGGAGTTGTAAGGAGCAGCAATATGGCACCCAGAGCTGTATATGGACCCTACTGCCCCTCCTTAAGCCTTCAAATGAATCTGACAGAAAAAAAATGTTCCATCAAATGCCGAATTATAGAACCAGAACCATCACTTTTAGGAGAGAAAGTTCTAGTAATATGGTGTCATACAGGGCACTACACATGGAGTGCCTATGGCTTTGTGTACTCTGTCTGCTGTGTGCATGAAGTCTAAAGTCCCATATCCCCAACCGTATACCTGACCTTATACTTGATCCAAATATATAAACAATTTTCAGGCTAAATTAACTTACCTTTTTTATTCTGCCTTCAATTTTTTTTGTTTTTATTATATCTAATTACAAATATTTTGTTGAAATTCGCAGAGTACTGATGTACTCTGTAGATTTGCTAGCGTTTATAGCTGAATATTATAGAATTATGCAGGAACTAATTGGTATCACAAAACAAGGATTTTAAAAAAAATTAAATAAAAAAATACAGGTAAACTGAACACAGTGAATTTGCCATTTCAAATATTTCTTAAGCAGAATTGTAAAACCATATAAGTACATGAAATGTGTTTTGGTTATAATAAATAAATATGCTTCGTTTGTAATAAAACAAGCTAATTAACATTGTATGTTATCATTGACCAGAGCTTTGGAAATAGACGCAGAGCAACATTTATGCAAGGAAGCAAATGCAATCTTGCAGAATTAAAGAGCCTTAGAATTATTTGTGCTGTTTAAATGTGCAGGGAAGGAATTGCGTTAGGAAATGAGGCAATCATCCAGAACTCTTCATTTCTTCAGTTACTTAATTAGAAAATGAGTTCAGTCTAAGGAAGGGAAAAGATTAGTGTTGTGTGGTGAAATTGCTAAACGTATTTTCAATGTGAATGGGTTTTGGATGAATATATGTATATTTATTTTCGTTATACTCTCCAGTGAGTGACATGATATCATTCATTAAAGTGAAGGTAAAAAAAGCAAAACCGATAGTATGTAACAGTAGCATACAATTATTAATCATTAATCATTTAATATATTTTTTTACATTTTAGGTAAATTAATATATAAAAAACTAAAAAAAATACATTAAAGAGGTTGTCCAACAATAGAATATTACATTTCTCTATTAGATCATACACAACAAAATATTTTCAATTGGATTGGTTGTAAAAAAAATGCCTAGATATTGCTGCTAAATACTTGTCATGGTGCCCCAATTCTTATTGGCTGGACTGAACAATAGTGAGAATCAGTCCGCCACCTGTGTACAAGAGGATCCGGGCAGTGGGACTGAGTTACTGAGCATGTGTGACCACCATCATTGGACACATCAGGTGGACGTTCCGAGAGGAATTCAGAAGAACACCAGGGGATGGCCATAACAAGTGTGTAACAACATTATCAAGACACAGGAACATATTTTTGACATGATTCCAACTGAAAATAGTTATGTTCTGTATCATTTGTTGTCCTTCAAAAGCAAAAACCTGGAAAAGCAGATGCGTTGGAGACTGTTTTTCCATTTTTTAATATTATCCAGACTTCAATATTTAAGGCTATAGCTGGGTGAGATAGACCAAAGCCTATGATGCCATTAACTGTTATGGCTGAATAATGACCATATGCAGTAAGGCTGCCATACCATACCATAATATACCATGATGTTAACAGTAAGAATTCTCTCTACCACACTTCTAAAGAAAGAAAGAAAAATCATTGAGACTCCAGTTTTTCAGGTAAATGCTTACAAATTCAAAGGAATCAACCTATTCAATATGATGTTCATTAATTTATACATGTTTAGGTTTGGATATCTTCTATTTTATGTGTTGATTATCATTTTCTTGGTTTTTGTAGATTGTTCATAATTCTGTAGTTAAGAATGTCCATGAGTCGGCTATATAGTTGTTGGGAATGAGGCCTATCATTGGGGTATTTTTGTCATCTTGATTATTCCACACTGGTCTGTGGATGAGGTTCAGTCATACTGTACATTTAAAGGTTGTGTCTGCTTCAGGGATTAGAAAGTATGTAAAGTTCCGTTGCTGCCAACCCGTTTGCCCTCATCACAAAATTTTTAATATGTGCAAAATGGAAAATCCAAGATTTTGTACTCTCAGTAGACATCACCATTCAAACACAATAGGGCAGATTTACTAAAACTAGCCTATCATATGCCTGTTTTAGTCTGATGCTCCGCAGGATTAAGATGCGACTAATTAATCAAGAGGTGCATGCCTCTTAATACATTTGTTCAATCTTCTGCTGTCCATGCGCCAGAAAGAAAAATCCAGTTTCTGGTGTAAATTCTAGTTAATTTGTCGGGTCGGGTGGTCCCACACCTTACGCTAAACTCTACTAATTTTAAAAAAAAGTAGCAAGGTCTGCATTAAACGGCAAAAAGTCATACATTTTTCCGCAAATATGGAGTTCCCCTATTATTCTTTTGAATTGAATTCAGTCATACTTCTATACATATTATTGTGGAAAATGCAATATTTTTAAAATGTACTATTGCTCATACAAAGTATATTTTCTAGTTTTAAACCCAATAATAATACAGGAAATATACACGTTTGCAAAATAATTTCTAGTAATTTGGCTCTGAAATAATCCTAATAATTTGAATAAATTTTTTAATAATAATATGCAGTGTAAAATTGGAAACAAATACCACTTGCCATGTCATGACTGCAAATTCATCTTACCATACTGAAAATCGATGCTTCTCTAGTTCATCCAAATAGGAAGTACTTGTTGAGCATTTATCTATTTTCTTATCTTCACTTGTTTCAATTTTCGGCATCCACTGAAAATGTTTTTCAGGCAAATCTTTTTCTTTTTTCTGTATAGAAATTTTATAAAACCAGGAAATCAAAATGTATATAATTGACACAAAATTATGGACTAAACCAGTGCTGTTACTGTATATAGCATGCACTTGAATTATTCTAAATTAAGAATTGTTAGGTTTACACACACATACATACATATATATATATATATATATATATATATATAT
Organism: Rhinoderma darwinii; assembly: GCF_050947455.1. Taxonomy (NCBI): domain Eukaryota; kingdom Metazoa; phylum Chordata; class Amphibia; order Anura; family Rhinodermatidae; genus Rhinoderma; species Rhinoderma darwinii. The sequence goes on along the minus strand of NC_134691.1, from coordinate 152,287,229 downwards.
ATATATATATATATATATATATATATATGTAAAAGGGTATAACAATGACAGATTTTAGACTTCTGGAAATGGACAATCAATTCTCATTAAATTACAGCAAAATTAAACAGTGAGGAGATTGATACACAAAGTATATTACAAAGTTACATAAAACCCATTCAAGAAAGTGATGCCAATAATAACATTATATCAAAGAATTGCTGGTAGTGTAATATTCTAATATAATATGTAAAGTAGCCCCAATTTAAGAATTAATTTTGAAAATGTAATATATATTTGGGACCTTAAAATAATATTGTTATGTATACCGATCAGCCATAACATTAAAACCACATGCCTCATATTGTGCAAGTCCCCCTCATGCTGCCAAAAGGTTTGGTTTGAGCCGTTGAGAGCTCACATGGATTTTGATGAGAAGGAGACAGGAGCTGATACTCCAGAACTCATGGGGTCTAATATGGCGGATGGTCCACCGGACAAGGAGCAGCCTGGACCCACGCTGGCAGATGTATTCTCGGCGGTAAGCCAGTGCAATCTTACCCTTGCTAAACTTACCTGCCAGTTGGGAGGGATAAAGGAGGATATTTCAATTATATGACATGATCTTCAAAAAGTGGCAGAACGTGCAACGGAAGGCCGCATTAGTGAGATCGAAGACCGGCTGTTGCCGATGAGGAGAATTGTTAATGTCCCGGCTGTGGATGTTACCAGTCTTCTGGCTAAAACGGATAATTTGGAGAATCGTTTATGTCGCAACAATGTGCGGATGGTGGGGATACCTGAGAAGGTGGTCGGGGTCTAACCCAGACTCCTATTTTGAGAAATGGCTGTTGGAGGTGTTTGGCAAAGATACCTTGACTCCTTTATTTGCGGTAGAAAGAGCCCACAGAGTGCCTACTCGATCTGGTCCTCCTGGTCGTCCGCCGAGGCCTGTCCTGGTGAAACTTCTACACTATAAAGACAGGGATTTGATTCTTCGACATGCTCGGGAGAGGCAGGACATCTGCATTAATGGAGTGAAAGTTTCCTTTTATCCTGACTTTTCTGCTGAGGTTCAAAGAAAACGGATAACATTTCTGGATATTAAAAAGCGCCTGAGGAATCTTCGCGTTCAATATTCGATACTATGCTCCGCAAAGCTACATGTAGTGGCATTGGGATCTGTCACATTTTTTGAGAATAGCAAGGATGCGTTGAGATGGTTGGACAGTCACGAGACTCGGATTCGCCAGGATCGGGCTGAGGAAGAAGCGTGATCCTTAGAAGGAAGGTTCCAGTGGGGACTGTGTTAATAGGAGAGGATGATGTGATGTGAGGGAGATACTGGGGAATGTTATCTGGAAACCCCTATTTCTTTTTCTTTTGCTGCAGTTTATCTTTATATGTTATACTGTGGGGTTGATAGAAGCAAACATTTGTAGACTGCTGTTTATATGTTGCAAAGTAGGTAATGTGCATACTTTATGGAGGTGGCGGGAGAATTCGGTACTGGATGGTTAAATTGTGTAAAATGGTTCCGTGGATACTGCTCATATATACTTGCACTGTGTTATTGCTGCTGGAATGTCACAAAGGTGGAGTTTACTTCACTAGCCCTGACCCTCTTAGGAGGGTAAGTTTACAAAAGGTTGGGAGGTTTGGGGAGGGTATTGGGGGGTGGCTAATTTTTTTGGGGGGTCTCGTCCGCAGTACGCTATGGGTATCCTTATATTTGGATGTGTACGCCGATATCAGGTGAATGATACTTTTCGATGGGAGGTAGGATACACTTCCTTTCTTGGAATGTGAGGGGTATGGGGGAGGCCACAAAACGCCGGCCCATATTTGATTTCCTGAAAAGACACTCCTCTGGTGTAATGGGATTGCAGGAGATGCATCTCGCCAGAGATACGGTGCAGAATGCACATAGGATTTGGATTAAACACTCTTTCCATTCCTTTCACTCGACATATTCAAGAGGGGTCAGTCTCTTGATTCATAAAGATGTGCCTTTCAGCTGTTTAGCCTCTTTCATAGACAGTGAGGGCAGGTATGTTGGTATACACTGTAGACTATTCCACTGGGAATGTATAGCTGTGGTGATATATGTGCCTCCCCCGTATTCCCAAGTTCCAATGAGACAAGTGTTAAATCGGCTGGCAAGTTGGCCTGCGGTCCCTACTATAATAATGGGTGACTTTAACAATACTATGGACAAGGGAGTGGATAGGTTCCCAAAGGTATTAGGAGAGGAGGGCTCCGGTCTGACGCAATTTGGGAAGTATATGAGGGAGGCTGGATTGACAGATATGTGGCGCGCCAAATGGTCTTCTACTAGTCAATATTCTTGTGTGTTCTCTACGTATGGTTCGCTGTCTAGGATTGATTTGATGTTCAGCAATAGCCTGGGTGTTCCGTGTGTAGAGAGTGTGGAGTATCTACCTAGGTCATTATCTAATCATTCCCCGATGCTACTAAGAATTAGAACTGGTACACACCTGGAAGGGTTGATAATGACTTGGCGGTTAAATCCGTTTTGGATAAAGTTGGTGGGTGGAGCAAAAATAGTCCCGCTTCTAAAGGAATATTTTGAATTTAATGTGGGTACTGTTCCCACAGATGTCTTATGGTATGCTATGAATGCATATCTGAGAGGTATTTACATTCAAGAGATCACGGTTATCAAGAACAAGTCTAGACAATTGGGTATGGAACTGACGCAGAGGGTGACAGTCACGGAAGAAAGCCACATTTTGAATAACACTGTAGATACGCTAGCTCAGTGGAAGTTAAAAAATAATTAAGGGAATATATGATAGACCAAGCTGCTAATTAAAGGCTCTTTTTACAACAACAGTACTATGAAGAGGGGGAGATGACTTGTAGACTTCTAGCTAATATAGCTAGACCTCAACGAGAAGGGGCGTTCATCCATCACTTACAAGATAGTAGTGGGAGGTTGGTTAGTGAGACTAGTGATATACTTAGTGTATTAAAATCATTTAATATGGAATTGTATCGTTCTAGGATAGATTACTCGGAGGCTCTCTTGAAGGAGTATATGGAAGAGATGTCATGGGTTACATTGAAGGAGGAGGAGAGTGAGATGTCGATAACTATTGAGGAAGCACAGCAGGCGGTGAGGTCTATGGCAAATGAAAAAGCGCCGCCGGGGATGCATGGTATGCCTACTGAAATATACAAAACATATGGAGATGAGCTTCTGCCCCGTTTGTTTGAGTTGTATCAGGACAGTTTTGTGAGGGGACATTTGCCACGGACGATGTATGAAGCTGCAACAGTGGTTCTCCCTAAAGAAGGGAAGGATCTTGCGCAACCAGACTCTTATAGACAAATTTCCCTGTTAACCTGAATTTGCGTAGGTTGTTCCTAAATATACAGGCTTCTTCTGGGGGCCCCCATTCTAGAGCTGTTTTATCTTTGGATGCTGCTAAGGAATTTGAGTAGAGTGGGGGTACCTATGGGCTGTTCTGGCACGGTTCGGATTTCGAAGAAACTTTATTACTTGGGTGAAATTATTATGTCATGAACCGGTAGCTAGGATAAGGGCTAATGGAATGATGTCTGAACCATTTTCTTTGGGGAGGGGGACAGGGGTGCCCACTTTCCCCGTTGTTGTTCGCTTTAGCGATTGAGCCGTTGGCTAATGTGGTAAGACAGCATCCGAACATAGAAGGTTTCAAGTTTGGAGAGTTAGAGGAATGTATAGCCTTATATGCAGATGACGTATTGCTGTTTCTGGGGGGTGTGGAAATTTCCTTGCCTGAGGTTATGCATGTTCTTGAGCGGTATTGTAGATTCTCGAGATTGAGAATTAATTGGAATAAGTCAGCACTGTTACCAATCACATCACTGGTTACAACGCTGATTGTGGGAGGGGTGAATATCCCTTGTGTGAAGGAATTTAAATACCTGGGAATTCATGTCTCGGCAAGGGTACAGGAATTTATAGCTCTGAATGTGCAGCCCCTGTTGGGGAGACTGAAAGATAAGATTAAGCTTTGGCTTGGGCTGCCGTTGTCGGCTTTGGGCCACGCAAATCTGATCAAAATGGTTCTTATGCCTCAGATTCTTTACGTTGTACATGATGCCCCAATGTGGTTGCCTAAATATTGGTTTAGGAAGATACATAATTTGTTTAAAGATTTGGTATGGAAACGGGGGATCCCTAGTATCAAATTAGAAAAATTGCAATTGCCAAAAGAACAGGGTGGATTAGCTATACCAAATGCATGGGTATACTATTTAGCGGCTCAACACCTTAAGGGATGGAAAGAAAGGGACCAGTGGGATTCATGTGGTAAATTGTTATTTTATTTAGGTCAGCAAACGGATTAGATAGAAGCATTGGAATCACATAAACTGAGGAGGGAGGCGGGTATGATGGGAAAGCAAAAAATAGTTGGGAGTTACAGGATGCTCAAATGATATGCCAATATGGAACAACCTGTATCTGTGGGAATTTGCTGCCTTGGAAGGCTTTCAGGAGTGGGAGCAAAATGGGGTTAGATTGGTTTGTCAGCTTTATGAAGGAGGGATTTTCAAGTAGTTCTCTCAATTGCAGGAGGGGTTTGAGCTCCCCCATAGACTATTCTATCAATACCTACAATTGCGACATGCAGCTCAAACACAGGCTAGGATGGTACACTTGAGTTGCTCCACCTTGGGGGTTGTGGAACATGTTCTGGGAACTAGGGACACGAAGGGTATAATATCTTTGGAATATAGCACCTTACTCACCAAATTATTGGGGATCCTATGGCAGAGATAAAAGGCGAATGGGAAGGTGATGTTGGGGCCCTTACTACTTAGGACTGGGGAGAAATATTGGGGTCTCCAAAAGAGTTATCCATTAGTATAGCGCATAGGCGATCGCAACTGTTTTTGATACATAGGGTGTATAGGACGCCTAAGGTGTTATAGCAAATGCGGATTAGATCATCAGCGGAGTGTCATAGATGCTCGTCTGATGGGGCTGATTTAACCCGTTAGTGACCGCCAATAGGCCTTTTCACGTCGCTCACTAACGGGCTTTATTCTGATGCATAATCCATTTTACGGCACCACATCGAAGACAATAAGAAAGACAAATGAAGACACTCGTACAGTTTAACTAGTACTCATAATAGAGAGGATGAAAAGGATCAATACAAAATAGGCTTGAGTAGCCTTTCAATAGGTAACTCGAGTTAAAGGGAAGAGGCCTTAATATAGGGAAAAGGAAAAAAGGTCTTAGGGGGAGTATAACCAGGAACAATAGAAAGATTTGGGGGTAGCAATAGATTTGAAACAATGTACTAAGATTTTTTTAAGCTGGCTATAGACATTAGATAAAAGTTGTCCATACCTGCCAATTTCAGCAGGATCGGAGGACGATGTAATGTAAATGGGGGCCTCCCGACTGTAACTCGATGGCAGATGTTGCCGAAAAGAAGGATCAGGAAAACTAGTAAGGTGTCCCCAAATTGTAAATTTAACCCATTCATAAATTCCATACAAGTCCTCTGATCCTCTTGTTCAGGAAAACTAGTAAGGTGCCCACTAAATTCTAAATTCACCCGCCCAATAAATTCCATACAAGCCATCTGATGTTTTCTTCTCCAGTTATGGAATTTTCTGAGCAGCTGTGGAGGTGTCCTGGTGCTTAAGTGACTATGAGTGCCTGGATCTGCTTCAGGCACAAATTTTAATAAAAATAATATTAAAAAGCTGAATCAGCTTCTATGTTACAGCACCTGGGTGTTGTTCTTGATGGTAATTCTTCTCCTGTAAACTCCAATGCATGCACAACACACTTCCATTGATTTGTATAGCTTGTCCATAAACATTATGTTAGAGATTTAGGGATCTCTGAATTTCGGCCTCATGCAAATGGTCGTATTATGGATTCATAATATGGTTCTCATAGCATGCATGCGCTTTATAAGTATGATACGGCGGCACATAGAGTACATAGGCATTAACGGCTCATTCAGATGAGCATGTATCACGTCCATAGGATGGCCGTTAAGACAACGGCCGTCACACGGACTCATGTATTTCAATGGAGCTGTTGACACGACCGTTGTTTCAATAGAGCAGGTGATGGGTTAGTGAAAAAATAGGACATGTCCTACTTTACTGCGTGTCATGCAAACCCTCCATAGACTAGTGTATGGGGGATCCGTGACAACGCGTCTCCCACGGGTGCACCTTGTACGTGTAAACCATCAGTTTTTCACATCCGAGATTGCCGACGCTCGTCTGAATGTAGCCTTATAGATAATAATGAAAAGTCAGATGTATTGCATTTTTTTTTTTTTTAAATGCTGCAGCAAAATTTTTATTTAATATCTGTAGGGAAATATGGCAATGCCTACATAGACAATGTTTTGATTTCTGGCATTTTTGTAGCGTTTTGTGGTTCTTATCAAAATGCAGCAAGCTCTAGATATGGTTTTTTTTTCAGCTATTTTTCCCCATAGGCTTATGTAGAACTTCACAAACACCAGGAAAAAACGCCTCTACAAAATGACAATAAATAAAGGACTTCTTCAAAAATTCTTGTAAAATAGCTAAAGAAACACGTTAAATTAAAAAACAATGTTTTTTTTACAATCGCTTTAAAATGTCAGACGAACGCCTTTAACCCCTTAATGACCAGCCTATTTTAAACCTTAATGACCAAGCCATTTTTTACGTTTTTCCATCGTCGCATTCCAAGAGCTATAACCTTTTTATTTTTGCCTCGACATAGCTGTATAAGGTCTTGTTTTTTGCGGGACAAGTTTTTTAATAGCACCATTTTGAGGTACATATTATTTATTGACTTTTTTTGGGGGGGGGAATAGAAAAAAACCTGACATTTTGCCACTCTTTTTCCCGTCTTAAATCTACTCCGTTTACCGTGTGATATAAATAACACAATAACTTTATTCAGCGTGTTGTTACGATTGCAACGATACCAAATTTGTATAGTTTTTGTATGTTTTACTACTTTTACACAGTAAAAACACTTTTTTTTCAAAATTATTTGTTTTTGTGTCTCCATATTTGAAGAGCCGTAACGTTTTTATTGTTCCGCCGATGCAGTTGTATGAGGGCTTTTTTTTTGCGGGAAGACTTGCAGTTTTTATTGGTACCATTTTGGAGTAGATGCGACTTTTTGATCACTTTTTAATCACATTTTTTTTAAGTCAGGATTCACACAAAACAGCAATTTTTCCATCGTTTTTTTATTCAATTTTTTACGGCTTTCACCGTGCGGGTTAAATAATGTAATAGATTTATAGTCAGAGTCATTACGGACGCGGCGATACCAAATATGTGTAACTTTTTTACTTTTTTACTTTATTTTGTTTTTTTAATAGTAAAGCATTTTGTAAGGGTAAAAAGTGGGTTTTTCATTTTTTTTCACATTTTTTTTTAAATTAACTTTATTAAACTTTTTTTTTACTTTTTTACTAGTCCCACTAGGGGACTTTAATATGCGATTCTCTGATCGCTATTATAATACACTGCAATACTTTTGTATTGCAGTGTATTACTGCCTGTCCGTTAAAACGGACAGGCATCTGCTAGGTCATGCCTCCGGCATGATCTAGCAGGCATTCGCTCCAGGCAGACCTTGGGGCCTTTATTAGGCCCCCGGCTGCCATTGGAGACACAGACACTCGGCGATCGTATCGCCGGGTGTCGGTGGGAGAGAGAGGGAGCTCCCTCCTTCTCTCCAAAACCACTCAGATGCGGTGCACGCTATTGTGCACCGCATCTGAGGGGTTAAACGGGTGTGATCGATACTTATATCGATCTCACACGGCAGAGCAGGGACGCCCCCAGCCCTCAGCTGCCTCTGGCAGCTGAGAGCAGGGAGATTTGACGGCTCCCTGCTCTGTTTACTTTATCCTGATGCAGTGCCGTAAAAAGGCATATGCATCAGAATAAGGCCTCATTTACACGAGCGTGTGCGTTTTGCGCGCGCAAAAAAACGCTGCGTTTTGCGTGCGCAAAAGGCAATTGACAGCTCCGTGTGTCATCCGTGTATGATGCGCGGCTGCGTGATTTTCGCGCAGCCGCCATCATAGAGATGAGGTAGTCGACGCCCGTCACTGTCCAAGGTGCTGAAAGAGCTAACTGATCGGCAGTAACTCTTTCAGCACCCTCGACAGTGAATGCCGATCACAATATACACCAACCTGTGAATAAAAAAAGACGTTCACACTTACCATGAACTGCCTGCTTCCTCCAGTCCGGTCTCCCGGCCGTTGCCTTGGTGACGCGCCCCTCTCTTGTCATCCGGCCCCACCTCCCAGGATGACGCGGCAGGCCATGAGACCGCTGCAGCCTGTGATTGGCTGCAGCCTGTGCTTGGCCTGTGATTGGCTGCAGCTGTCACTTGGCCTGAATTGTCATCCCGGGAGGTCGGACTGGAGGAAGGAGCCGGGACTTATCGGTAAGTCAGAACTTCTGTTTTTTTTTACACGTATATGTATATTGTGATCGAAAGTCACTGTCCATGGTGCTGAAACAGTTTAAGTCTTTGAGCACCGTGGGCAGTGACTGTCTCCTGACGTCGCGTACCCGAACATTTTTTGCCGGGTTCGGTTAAAACGAGTTCGGCCGAACCCGGTGAAGTTCGGTGCGCTCATCTCTAATTTGACACTCCGTTTGGATGTTTGTAACCAGAAAAGCACGTGGTGCTTTTCTGTTTACATTCATCCTTTTGACAGCTCTTGCGTGATTTTCGCGCATGCAACGCAGGACCGTCAGTGTGGCATGCGTTGTTTTCACGCACCCATTGAAGTCAATGGGTGCGTGTTGCGTGAAAAACGCAAGAATATAGAACATGTCGTGAGTTTTACGCAACGCACTCACGCAGCGCAAAATTCACGCATCGTCTAAACAGCCCCATAGACTATTATAGGTGCGTACGACACGCGTGAAAAGCACGCGCGTCGCACGCGCGTATAATACGCTCGTGTAAATGAGGCCTAAAGCCCGTTAGTGGCCGCTGTGAAAAGGCGTATTGGCGGTCACTAACGGGTTAAAGAGGCTCTGTCACCAGATTATAAGTGCCCTATGTCACACATAATATGATCGGTGCTGTAATGTAGATAACAACGTTTTATTTTAAAAAACTATCATTTTTTACCAAGTTATGAACAATTTTAGATGTATGCTAATTCGTTTCTAAATAGACAACTTGGCGTTTTTTAACTTTTACCAACTGGGCGTTGTGAAGACAAGTGTATGACGCTGACCAATCAGCATCATACACTTCATCGTTCCAGCCCAGCTCTTTTCACTGCACATCGTGATCTCGGGAGATCACGCTGATCTGTGAGTAGGTCCCACAGAAACGTTACCGAAGTGTTCGGGAGTGTGAATAGACATCACATCCTGGCTGGTAGCGATGTCTATTCAAGGCACTTCGGTAAAGTTACTGTGGTAGTATGTGACAGTACAGCTCCCGAGATCACGCTGTGCAGTGAAAAAAGCTGGGCTGGAACGATGAGCAGTGTAGGATGCTGATTGGTCACTGATTGGTCAGCGCCATACACTTCTCTTCACAATGCCCAGTTGGTAAAAGTTTAAAAAAACTCCCAGTTGTCTATTTAGAAACTAATTAGCATAAATCTAAAATTGTTCATAACTTGGTCAGAAATTATAGTTTTTCAAAATAAAAACCACTGTTGTTATCTACATTAAAGCGCCGATCAGATTATGTAGGAGACAGGGCACTTATATTCTGGTGACAGAGCCTCTTTAAGAAGATAAAGATGTAGCAATAGCCAACCAAACTGCCACGGTGCGCTATGGCGTTAACATAGTGTGCCACGGTGCTCTATGCTATTCATGTAGCGGGGACATCCATTCAGTTAGTATTAGAATGGCCATGTTACATAAAAAACTTAGAGCCTGCCGTTCGTTTGGCAATTGCTACATCTCTATATCCAAAAACATCTGAAGGTACCCAAAAAACCTTTTGCCACATAAGAAGAAGCCAGTATTATAATTGTTACATGGTAGGTGGAGGGTGGCCCTATTACAGATTTTGCATCGGGCCCCAGGAGCTTCAAGTTACGCCTCTGTATAAAAAGTAAGCTATATGCAGAAAAATCTATTTAAAAAAAGGAAAATATATCCAGAAACATCTACAGTTGCAAGAAAAAGTAAGTGAACCCTTTGGAATTTCCTAGATTTCTGTATTGATTGCTAATAAAATGTGGTCTGATTTTTATCTATGTCACAAACAATTATAGACAAACACAATGTAACTAAACTCATAACACACATTTAGTTGTACTGCTCATGTCTTTTATTGAGCACATTAAATGCAGGAAGAAAAAGTAAGTGAACACGTGCATTTAGTAACCTGTAGATCACGTTTAACAGTAATCACCTCCACCAAAAATGTCCTGTAGATGCAAATAATATTTATACAACGTTGAGACGGAATTTGGGACCATTCCTCCATGCAAATGTGTAACAGATCATCAATATTACTCGGATGCCTTGCATGCACAGCCCTCAGGATATGCCACAGCATTTTAATAAGGTTAAGGTCAGGACTCTAAGGCAAATAAAGGAGGTAGGCAGCAAACAAATAGTGGAGATGAATCAACAGTGATTTAATCCAGTGAGCGAGGTTCGGCTTGTGTAAGACTTTATCAATGCTCGGATATCTTTGGGGAAGTTGGGACCATGCCACTGATTTGACATGCACCATAGAACCAGAAACATATTGGACGGAGTGTTGTTCCCATCTTTGTTCTTTACAAGGTCAGGACTCTGACTTTGCTATTCTAAAACACAAATGGTCTTTTTCAACCATTTTTTAGTTGATTTACTTGTGTGTAGAGATGAGCGAACTTATGAAAAGTTCGGTTCGGCTGGTTCGCCGAATTTCACGAAAAAGTTCGATTCTGACCAAACTAGTTCTGACCGAATCTGTAATTTCCGAGCACCGAGCATGGTACTGTCCAGGGTGCTGAAAGAGTTAATGGGCTGCACTAACTCTTTCAGCAGCCTTGACAGTACCATGCTCGGTGCGCGGAAAATACAATTTTAATGTAATAAAAAAATAAATAACTACGTTCATACTTACATTCCTCCTGTCCGGCCTCCAGCGATGACGTTTCATCCATGTCACCGCTGCAGCCAATCACAAGCTGTAGTGGAGGTCACGCACGTCACGTGACCGCCTCTGCAGCCAATCACAGGCTGCCGCGGCCTCGGCAGCTAATCACAGGCTGCCGCGGCCGCTGCAGCCAATCACAGGCTGCCACGTCAGGAAAGAAGGTCGGACTGGAGGAAGAAGAGGGACTCGTCACCAAGACAACGACCGGGTACGTATGAAATGCTTTTTATTTTATTTTTAATCAGCAGCCTCTTTTCTCTATCAGTGATTGATAGAGACAAGTGGCTGCCGATTAGTATAATATTTTTGTAATGTTTTTTCTGCCCGCCCGGGTTCGGTCAAAACGTGTTCGGCCGAACCCGGTGAAGTTCGGATTCGCTGCGAACCGAACTTTTCGCGATGTTCGGACCGAAACCGGGTTTGGTTGTCCCGGTTCGCTCATCTCTACTTGTGTGCTTTGTGTCATTGTCTTATTTCATCACCCAACTTCAATTCAGCTTGAGGTCATGGACTGCTGCGCTTACATTGTCCTGTAAAACGCTTGATACACCTTTGAATAAATTATTCCCTCAATTATTGAAAGGCATCCAGGCCCTGAGACAGCAAAGCAGTCCCAAATCATGATGCTCTCTCCTCCATGCATCACACATGGGGTGAGATTTATTTGGTTGGTGTGCAGTGTTCTTTTTCCTTCATAGCGTTGAGAATTTGTGCAGAAAAAAAATCTTCTTTTGTCTCATCTGTTCATAGAACATTTTCCCAGAAGCATTGTGAAACATCCTGGTGGTTTCGGGCAAAATTGAGACAAGTCTCAATGGTGTTTTTTTTTTACAGTAGCATTTCCTTTGTGGTGTCCTTCCATGAACACTATTCTTGTTCAGTGTTTTTCTAGTAGAAGCCACATGAACAGAGATTTTTGCAGTTTGTAGTGTCTTCAGTAGGTAATTTTCAGTTATCCCTGGGTTCTTTCTCGTCTCTTTCAGGGATCCCCCTAGGGAAAGTAGCAGTCCTAACTGAGTTTTCTCCATTTGCAGACAATTTATCTAACTGTGCATTGATGCACACCCATGCTTTTGTAGCCTTTTCCGGCTTCAAGCATCTCTATAACCCATCTCCTGAAGTCTTCTTAAAGCTGTTTGCCTCGAGGCATTGTTCACACTAACCAATCTTTCTTGAGAAGAACAGATTTGTCAGTGACCAGGCTTTGTGTGCCATTATTTAATGGGCAAAGCACCTGTGAAACCCACACTTTCAATCTCATCCCCTTTATTGAAATACCTTGTCTCTTGGAGAAGTCATTAACACAGAGGTTCACTTACTTTTTTCCCTGCACTGTGGATATTTTGTTAATGTGCTCAATAAAAGACATGAATAGTACTACTGTTTGTGGGTATTAGTTTAGCTAGATTGTCTTTGTCTCTTAAGGCCCTTTTACACCAGCCGATAAGCGGTCGGTGCAGCCGAGCGCCGATCGACGAAACATTGTTGATCGACGCTCGTTTGCTCCTGTCACACCGAGCTATGGATGGGGACAAGCGGACGTTACTCCGATCGCTCGTCCCCATCCATTATTATCATGTTGGCCAACAACGATAATCTTTTACTTTTTTAAAACTATACGACCAGCAGATGATCGAGCTTGCTTACGTGAATAGTACATGGGGTGTCAGTACTATGTGTAATACGTGGAGGGATAATGTGCTGGTCGTCAGGCTACAACAACCTTTCCCTGCGATCATATGATCGGGACCTGAACCAATCAGGTCCCGATCATGTCTCTGGGACCAGAGGCAGGGGTTAACAGCGCGATCCGGGTGTCAGCACTACTCTGAGACACCTGGATTGCGCTTTTAACACCCACTGTGAATTCACGTCGGCGCTGCACAGAGCACAGCAAGCACCAACGTGAATTTACTGTGGGCGGTCAGGAAGCAGTTAATGGCGGTGATCATATTCTTTGTAGCCGAATCAATCGGTTCGGCTGTCAGAGAACAGGTTGCTGGGGAGCCGCGGACATCGACACCGCCGGCGTCCGAGCACTTTTCACAGCGCTATGCCGGCAGGAACAGAGATCTGTATATACACACCCTGGCAGCACAGGGTATGTGCGAAAAGGACGTGTATCTACAGATTGTTGGCAAGAGAGGGTTAAAATAAAGTGCTATCTAAAAACGTATAAAAAAGAAATACAGCTTCACAAATCTTTAAAAATCGAGAATTATACTAAAATATGATACTTATAGAGTTATCCATATCCATCCATAAGGGTGTATTCACACGTAGTAGATTTACTGCACAAATATCAGCAACAAATTTACCATATAAGAATTTACCCTAAGGGTATGTTCACATGTAAGGTACACGCTGCAGATTTTCCATCCGGATTTACAGGTGAAAAAATCTGCAGCGTGTTACAACAGCAGCATAGTATATGAGATTTTAAGAAATCATATTGGCTGCGGGAAAATATCCACATGGAAATTCACATGCAGTTCAGATTTTAAGGGCATGGCCACACGTGGCGGATTTCCTCCGCAACTGTCCGCATCAATGCCGCACAGAATCTGCGTTGCAGATTCTGCGGCGGATCTGCCCAAAATGTGCAGTAAATTGATGCGGACTAGCTGCTGCGGACTGCGGGAAAAGTGCTTCCCTTCTCTCTATCAGTGCAGGATAGAGAGAAGGGACAGCACTTTCCCTAGTGAAAGTAAACGAATTTCATACTTACCGGCCGTTGTCTTGGTGACGCGTCCCTCTTTCGGCATCCAGCCCGACCTCCCTGGATGACGCGGCAGTCCATGTGACCGCTGCAGCCTGTGATTGGCTGCAGCCGTCACTTAGACTGAAACGTCATCCTGGGAAGCCGGACTGGAGACAGAAGCAGGGAGTTCTCGGTAAGTATGAACTTCTATTTTTTTTACAGGTTGCTGTATATTGGGATCGGTAGTCACTGTCCAGGGTGCAGAAACAGTTACTGCCGATCGCTTAACTCTTTCAGCACCCTGGACAGTGACTATTTACTGACGTCTCCTAGCAACGCTCCCGTAATTACGGGAGCCCCATTGACTTCCTCAGTCTGGCTGTAGACCTAGAAATACATAGGTCCAGCCAGAATGAAGAAATGTCATGTCAAAAAAGCAAGACGCATCCGCAGCACACATAACATGTGCATGACAGCTGCGGACTTCATTGCGGAACTTAGAATCTCCATTGAAGTCAATGGAGAAATTCCGCCATGAGTCCGCAACCAGCCGCCACAACTCCGCAACATCCCTTGCATGCTGCGGACACCAAATTCCGCACCGCAGCCTATGCTCCGCAGCGGAATTTTACGCATCGTCTAAACGAACACTTCTAAATAGAAGTGGAAGTCAATGGAGAAACGGCTCCGCTGCGGATTAACGCTGCGGAGTGTCCGCAGCGAAATTCAAGTGAATTTCCGCCACGTGTGAACCCAGCCTAAATCCGCAGCATGTCAATTCTTCCTGTAGATTTTCACAATGGATTTTACTCCTTTCAAGGAGAGAAATCTGCAACATATTCTGCATTAAAATCCGCATGTAAAACATGAAACTGAAACCTGCAATGGATTTTTTTCCATCCCGTGTGGCTGTACCCTAAAAAAGGTATAGAGAAATATGTATAAAAAGTAAGTTATCCAGGGACATACATAAAAGTGAAGAGTTACACAGAAATCTGTATAAAAGAGGAAGAGGTATCCAGAAATATTTATGAAAAGGAAGAAGTATCCAGAATAGAAAAAAGTGGGTCAGATTTAATTATACTGTCCAGGGCTGGCTCCAGGGGTCTATGTGGGCCCTTGGGCGACACAGACTTAGTAGGCCCCTTTGCGGGGAACTCACGGCGACAGTAAAATGGCAGAAAACTTCCTTTTTTGCCCCCATTAGGCCCTCAGTTTGTACCCCCATAAATATAGTGCCCTCTGTAGATAGTGCCACACAGCCCCCCTCCCGGGTAGTGCCACACAGCCACCCCTCCCAAGTCATGCCACTCAGCCCCCTCCTCCCAGGTAGTGCCACACAGCCCCCTCCTCCCAGGTAGTGCTACACAGCCCCTCCTCCCAGGTAGTGCCAGCCCCCCTCCCTGGTAGTGCCACACAGCCCCCCTCCCTGGTAGTTCCACACAGCCCCCCTCCCTGGTAGATCCACACAGCCCCCTCCCTGGTAGTGCCACACAGCCACCCTCCCTGGTAGTGCCACACAGCCACACTCCCTGTAGCTAGCGCCTTTGGGGTTCCCTCTAGGAGTGGAATCCCCAGCCAGGGCATTGCTGATGCTCTGTCTGGGTATTCTGCTTCAGGAGAAGCCCCTGACATCTCTGTCCAAAATTTGAGCCATAGTCATGGACAGAGCAATACTAGCACTCTGTCTGGGACTCCTGCTCTGCTCCTGACATCACTGTACATATATGGATAGTGATGTCCGGAGCAGAGCTGAAGTCCCGGGAAGAGTGCTAGTAAAGGCTCTGCTCCGGTACTCAATCTCTGGGGAACCCCCTGTCATCACTGTCCATACTGTCAGGGGCAACGCCAGAGCCAAAGTCCCGGGCAGAGCGCTACTAGCATTCTGCCTGGGACTCCTCCTCTCTCCTCCTCTCCTCCTCTCCTCCTGACATCACTGTCCATATATAAACAGTGATGCCGTGACGACAGCAGCGTCAGCACCCGGCAGCAGAGTGGGCCCCCCCAAGGGTAGTGGGCCCTTGCACTTGCCCTCATTCACTGGGTGCTGATGCCGGCACTGATACTGCCTACGTATTAGACAGTGTAAACCTAGAGCAGGCGGTCAGAAGATGCGCCAAAATTCTAAAAGTGGTGCATGCTGTTTGATAAATGTGGCGCATCTAGATAGACATACTAGACATTTTTTTCTTCCTTATACCACCTCTTGGTTGACTTAGATTACGACAGATTTATGCGCCAAAATTTTGCCACAATTTTGGTGCAGGGCGCCGCATTTCAAGCCATACACCTTCCTGCTAAACCAGGCCCCTGTTGATTGCGGCACAAAATCGGTCTAAAACAGTTAATAAAATGTGGCGCACAGCATGTACACCAAAAACATATAGACAGGGAATTCAGATTGTGTCTCCAATGGGGACAGTGAATGAAGACAAACTCTGTACAGCACTGTGGAATATGTTAGGGCTATACAAAGAACAGAAATACATAAATAAATTCTGGCTCAATTTGAATAGTAAATCTGCCTCATTGTATAAAGTGGAGAACACGTATCAGCCGGTGTAACTATACCCGTCACCGCTCCCCTCTGTGACCCTTTTCCTGGGGTGAAAATATCGAAAAGTATATTTAGTGATACAAAGATTGTTGAAATTTTAACTCCTCAATTTCTCCCTGTGTTCTATATAAATGAAAAATTGGTGGTAACTAAGGTCATCGATTTTCCACATTCTTTAAGTTTGTTATCAGAACAGGTTGAGGTTATATGTATAGCCTCTAAACTGTAACAGCAGAGCCAAATCAGCAAAGAAAATAATTATCCAATTACCACTTCAAAGCCTGTCAGAAAGGTATGGACTTTGATTAATTTAGCTGAAGTGTTCAGCAGCTACAGAAAAGGCGTGTTCAGAGCAATAAAAGGTTTAGCAGTATTGCTGATCTCACAAAATGTCAGTTGCTTTGACTTGTCAAGCACATCAAAACTACCTTTGAAGCCCAAAATACCAACTGCCAGGAAATGCATGCTAGAAATTTTTGTTGTAGTGTATGAAAGAGATTGTTGTGCGCAGTGTGATGTGTAAAGGGTTATTGTTACCTTTTCGTCTAAATCAAAGTCTTCTTTCGATGTGAGGGCACTGGATTGCTTATCCATGTATGGAATAATTTTATTACGGGGAACTCCTGTCAAAGCATAAAAATAATAGAAAATAACATCATAAGCTGGCCTAGAAAGAAGCACATGAAAGCTAACAATACAGTTAATATATTAAAATGTCATGGCAAGAGTGCACGAAATGCAAAGCTGCAAAAATAAATTCCGTTTTTTGTCTATTTTTTGTAGTATTTGACAAGACTATTGTGTTTTCGGCTTTGGTTAAATATTCAAATTAATTGTATCGGGTTACTTCAAGATTTATTTTATCATATTAAAAGTTATATTAGTTATAATATTAATAATTATAACCTTATAGATTATAAAATGTTTTAAAATAGTACTAGATACAGCTGATTGTACTGTACACCTACAATTATATATACACTTCATAGAAAAAATAAAAGTTAAGAAAGAGCAAAACAATTAAAATATATAATTAAAATTATCATTATCACATGGGCAAATCTTTGAAAATTCACCTTGCTGGTGTTTCACCAATGGGTATATTTCCTATTATGAAGCCATGTTTACTGCATAAAAGTTAAAGGGGCTGAATTTTAATATTTCAGCATTTAAAGGGGTTGATCCTGTTTAAGCTGGTTAATGTTATTTTTTGTACAATCAAGTTGTAATAATAATTATCCAATATTTTTTCTCTATTAATTCCTCACGGTTATCAGGATCTCAGCTTGTTGTTATTCAGTAGGAACATTGTTTACTTTCAGTGGATACAATTCTGTCCATGGTCATGCGATGATCACACAGGTGCTGGGATCGTTAGATCTGATACACATACTGTAACTGTAACGAGCAGTGCACCTGTGTGTCATCACATGATCATGAACAGAATGTATTTAAACTGGTGTGTTTTTTCAATGGTTAAAAAACGACTTTGTCATTGTTTGTGATTTATACACACCTACTTTGGTTTTCTGAGGCTATACACAAGTCAGCAAATTTCTCATTCGCCCTTATTAGTAAATACCTTAGATTGTAAAGATCACAAACAATAATAAAATGTATAATAGAGCAGAGTTGGAGATTTATTTATTGCACTTTTAGAACTTTACTCTTTCATATATTTTATTATTGTTTGTTATATATAATAAACATATTTACTGATACGGGAGATGGAGAATAGATAGAATTCGATTTTATTCAGAACTGTAAAGAGAAGTCTAAGGGAGCATGATCAATTTTTGTAACTATAAAAAATACTATACAGAAAATACAGGAATAAGCTGTTCAATGTAAAGTCCCCTCAAAAGCCAAGGGGGATGTTTTCTTAAAACAAAATAAGATAAGTGTTTATACAGTATAAATAAATACAATCTTTTTTTGAATGTTGATCCAGTCTGATCACCAGAGTTATCAGGAAGGAGTTTTTTTGCTTATTTTTTAACCAAATTATAACTAATTATGTAACCACTAGAGCAGTGAATCCCATTCTTATTACCATTGGGAACTCTGGAAATATGCCTCCACTTCCAGGGAACCCCTTCTTTCAATTCTATGGAAAAAATATAATCTGTATTTTGGCCAAGATTTGTTGACTGCTATGCCTTCCCCACTGTAAAAGTGACAGCTCTTCTTCTGCTATCTTCTGGGGAACCCTTGACCAGGTTCCGAGGAACCACAGGGTTCTAGAGATCCCTAGTTGGGAAAAGCTGCACTAGAGAATCCAATCCATACATACTTGTATATGGCTCCCATTCAGGTACAATTGATAATCTAATCAATTGCGTTTAGTTGCAGTAGTATATGTGTGTCATTAAATTATTAGCAATTAGGTTTCTTAGGCATACAGTATAAGTGTCTCTATTACTGCTGCAACACCCGGTTCCCCAATGGTTCTGCTGAACTGAACCTCAATCACCATAGGCTCCTAAGGTTATCTACTCGTGGTTAAATATTTCCTTGGGGGGGGGGGTGCCCAGACTTTACAGCTGAAATATGTACACTATTATCCGGATGTATTATGCCCATCTGAAATCATCCTAAGGCCAGTTTCACGCAGTTATAATATGTAAGCATTTTAAGGTCTGTATTACAGTCACAATGCCGTAATCTCCTAGATTCTACAAAGTCAAACCAAGAAACTCAATGCAAATCTAAGTTTGGTTCAGTGGTAACAGAGGGTTCCGATGTTGAAACCATAGTATAAAAGTTAAAATACAGCCGTAGTTTAGCTGTGAGAAAGTGGACTTAGTATTAGAAAGTGGACATCAGTATTAATGAGTCATAACCAGGAGTGAATGCAAAACACAGAATTTGTATAATATTTTTTCTGTGTAGGTTCCACACCTGGTTTTTGCTTCCAAATACTAAAGTAAAATACTAACCAAAATACTGCCCTGCGAAAATGTCCTTAGGTCTCTTTCACACGGAAATATTCAGGTCAGTATTTTGCTTCAGTATTTGGAAGCCAAAACCAGGAGTGGGTCCAAAATACTCAAAAGGTGCACCTCTTTCTATTTTTCTTATTCTCTGTGTAGGTTCTACTCTTAGTTTTGGCTTACAAATACTGAAGAAAATATCTGACCAAATTTCTGCCGTGGGAAGGTGGCCTTTATCTGTTTTTGTTAATTAAGAATCATATGAGGAATAATTAGGCGAAATGAGTATGAACATGAAAACAGGTCACATCTGATAGATCTGGAATGACTGACATACCGTATGGCTCGTACTTTCTAAAAACGACAGTACAAAGTGTTTTTATGGAAGTACATTCTTAATGATGCAAATAATTTAACTATGCAATGAAAAGAAAGTGTAGATAATACTTGATGAACCACACTAGACTTTGTGGAAATCTTGCAATTTATTAGCTCGTATTCCTGATTACATTTTTATTTCCCCTTATTACATTAAGCAGATTTATGTAGGAATTTTAAATATAATAACTGATTAAACATGCCCTAGAACACTCTGTAGGTATGTCAGAAAAATAAACTCAATATTAACAGTTTTAATAATGCATGCAGAACACTAGAAAAAGGCTTGTCAAAACATCTTACTGTCATTAGAAAACATATATTTAGGGACTCCTTTCTTTTGCATGTGGTGTAGGATTTCATTTGTAATGTGAAGAAATGAGATTTGCATGATGACTGCAGACGAAAAGCCCTCCATATTCAGCAGTTGCTGCTACAATACCCTAGAGATTCTGGGTCAATAGCGGGTAACTTTATTACTACACACAGGAGCCTAAACTAAGAAAAGAAGTATCAAAATGGGCCCTGTCCCTGGTGTGAGCTCATGATTATCTGTACCAACACTAGTCAATCCACCATGCCCACACTCAATGGCCAGCCCATATTTATGTTCAGATTCAGAGGAGACACATTTCGGCTTAGAGGACCACCCCTTACCAAGCGTCATGACAGCCCACTCGCCATCTAGCCTATGCTACAGATCACATAGTTACAAATAAATTACAAATCTAGATTTTTTTTAATGAACTACTAGTCTAATGTTATTATATATGTTTATTTTGTATATTATTTTGTGGCCTTGTGTAGAAGACTCAACCACCGGAAGTAGTTAAGGCAAAATCAATAATAGAATTAGGAAAAGGACCAAATAACTAGGTAAAGTCTAAAGTATGTAAGGTGCTATAAATAAAAGAAAGGACATTTCCTTGCCCTTGTGGGGTTAAATATAATTTTCATTCACCATGAAGCAAAATTGGCCACAATCACCCTTAGGCTAGATTTACACATTGCATATATTTTGCAGATTTTGTTTCAGATTTTGATGGAGATTTTTGAGCCAAAGCAAGAAGTTGTTTCAAAAGGAATGAAATATATATTCCTTCTGGATTCACTTCTGGCTTTGACTCAAAAATGAGCATCAAAATCTACAACAGATATGTTTGTGAATCCAGCTATAAAGCTGCCATACACTTCAGATAGCTCGACTGAGCATGCATGTTTATTTCACTGGGGAGGGAAGAATAAGGTGTCTGGCAGTTGCCTATTTTTCTCGAAAACAAAGTAGCGGCTATGTTGAAATTTCCAATGCTTCTTTCCCCTCAACATCTGCGGTTGGCTGGTCCAAATACACATTAGAATATCAGCAGGTTCCTCCAACTTTAATCTAATGTGTATCGCCAGAATTTATTTTGATTCATATTTATTTATTTTTACACACAAGTTACAAAATTATGAATAAAACAAAGTAAAGTCGATGACCTGGGACAGAAATAGTTACTCATAATTATAAATATTCAAGATGAGAAATAACAGCTCAAATAAAAGCATTTTTATGAGATGTATAAAATGGAAACTAACAGCAAATAGATATAATAGTCTTTCTTTTGTGATGGCTACACTATTACTAATTAACCCTTCTTAAAAATACAAGAAACAGAAGGGTAGGAGTCAAGATTTAGTACAAGCTGTACATTCAGTAAAATGCTAACATCTGGTCTGTATCTCATACCTGTACATGCTTGTTTTGTATTTTATCACGGGAGTTTCCAATTTGTGTCAAATTGATTTAATGCTGTCTTTGACACACCCTGTACTGTTAGGACACTGCTAGTCTCGATCAACATTCAATGACATCTTTTTGTGTTTTTTTTTCATATACTAGCGGGAGTGTAGGTTTATAGTGTCAGGTGTTGCTTATAGTACGAGTTCTCTACTTTGAAGCTAAAAAGAAAGTAGATCTGTAGTTTGTATATAAAATATAACTTTTACTGTATATGTTTTTTTTTAAAATTCATATAGAAAAATGCGGTCAGGTATAGAATGATTGCTTTTTGCATAATCAATTCATACTGGGTGTAATCATTTATTTGCAATGCACAAGAGAGCTCCATAGATCTCCCATTTTATGTATTTCCTTGCATAGACAATGGATAGATGTAAAAAAACAAATCTCTGTCTCCAGTACCCATCTGGTGTCGGATATTATCAGCTTCAGTCAATACAGTGGAACCAGGGAACCTCTCCTCATATTATTTAAAATCCCCCCGACGCATTTCCCACGGCCAAAAGATTCTTATGGGGAGATTGGCCAAAATCAGCTTTTACCTAGACTCCATAGGTGCTGAGAGAAGGTGATTTGGGCTGTCTCTTCTTTTCCAAAATTTACTTGCAGTCGCAAGGGATTAAAAATAGCCCATAGGTGCAGGCTCAGGTAGTGGCGCCTGTTTCTGGCATCTGATGTCAGTAAACAGTGGAATTCCCTTTCCTTTTAAGCCTAGTGAACCTCCCCCTTCCTGTTGCTCACCCCCGTGATGTTCAGGGGTGTGTAAGATTTGAGAAGCAATGATTCGCTCCCCCACTGAATAGGTCAGACACCAAAACCCATCCCCAATATGTTAGCGCTATACCTACCCATAATACATCCCACGGCCTCATCTTACTAGATGCCCCACATGTAGTGTGAAACCCATTCTCTCAATAAGTTGGAGAGAGCGAACCTGTCTGTATAGAGTCGCGCACTCATGTGCGCTCACCGTGTATGTATTTCTTCCTCTCAAGGACCACCATGTTACCCCCCTCATCCGATGATTTTATTATGATGATGTTTTTGACCCTTTTCATAAATATCAATGCACGATTCTCCTCTCTAATTAGATTGACTGATTTTGCTGTTATATTAATGTTCATGAGATCTTTGATGACCAAATCCTGGAACATGTCAATGACAGGGACATCTCCAAAAGGGGGCATCTTTTGGCTTTTTAATTACATGTTGTGAATGGACCGTCTCCTCTCGCCTTTTCATTAGAGGTCACACATGTGGCAATTCTTCAGCTGTAATTCCTAGTTTGCGGCATTCGCTTTGATCTTTAATTTTATATAGTTTATGCCATTTTAGTCGTCAAGTAAACAGATTGATGTCTTTGACCCAGTTGAAGATGTCAAAAGCAGTGGTAGGTACAAAGGATAGGCCCCTGCCAAGTACCGATATCTCCAGGTCTGCCAGCGTCCCATCAGACAGATTAATCACCGTCAATTCCGTATTGTTCATCTTTGACTGTTGTGTTTGTTGCGTAATTGATACGGTGCTCTTTGGCCTTCCCTCTCTAAAAAAAGATGTAATTTCTAAATTGGATCCAGGGCCTTGACTGAAACCCTGTCGGATAGAGGTTCCTATATTTGCAAGGATTCCCATCCTTTTTGCTGATTCCTTCCCTTGAGAGGCCCCGTCCCCTGTTTTACCTTGGGAGATTCCTTCCTCTAGGGGCTCTTTTCAAGTTTTCATAAACATAAGTCTCACAGGACGGTTACCAGTGGGCTGGCTGTCCTTGATTCTAGATTACCACCTCCCAAATAATAAATAGAAACTCTGCACTTTTATCTATACACAAAAAAAGGAGTCATATACTATTGCCAGTATTTGAAAAAGTAGAAAAAAAAATAAATCTAAATTTTATTGAATAACAACACTTATTTAAAATTGTACATAGAGAATTAGAATCAATAACTGTATATGGGCTACATACAAAACAGTAACACATAAAGTAGCAACAAAGTGTCATATGCAAAGGGCTGTTACGCCATATCAGGAGTGGGTAAGATATCAATATGGGTAAGACACTTGACCTATATCTATCTACATACTTACCTCTGGGAGACTATCTTTTTTTATTTGAAGTGTGAGGTGTTACTCCCTCCACATAACAGTGCTTATACATGTCTATATTATGTTACTTCAACATGACTTGTTGACTAGCACACAATACTTATACTATCGCTTCATCTCCTCCTCTATAGACTTACTTTGTATGCATGTTTGGCCCCTTTTTGGCAAACATTTTGCTTGTGATAGTGTCCTTATTCAGGCACCTTACACCCATTTTTTTGGTGTAGCTACTCCTGATGTGGTGTAACAGTCCTTTACATATGAGACTTTGTTGCTACTCGATGTGTTACTGTTTTGTATGTAGCCCATATGCAGTTATCGATTCAAATTCTCTATGTAAAATTTTAATAAGTGTTGTTATTGAATAAAATTTAGATTTTTTTTTTTTCTACTTTTTCAAATACTGGCAATAGTATATAACTCCTTTTTTTGTGTATAGGAATCAAGCTTTGGTGACTGGGTGTCTGGTCCGTGAAATCAGTGTCCGATGAGGACTGATCTGCTCTCCCCTTTTTTACATCAAAGGTATACACCTTATTGTGTCTGAAGTCCTGCAGGTCACGGACAAATTGATTGTATTTCCTTTCAGTCAAATTGTATTCTCAAAAGTGGTTTGCTATGCAAGCTCTTTTGCTGTGTACTCTGGATCGGTTTTAAATTTTAGAACTACTTCTATTTGTTCTTTTAATCTTTTGGCCGTTGTATCTAGGACCCGTTTCTCTTCGTCTAATAGAATCTGCATGAACCTTAAGGAACTATTGGTGGCCTCCGTTTCCCACTTACGCATCAACTCAGGGTTCTGTAGTCTTGTCACTGCTGTGAGGGTAGTTCTGAGGCCCCTAAGCATTTTTCTATGTTTCAAGTAATTTTCAAAGGATTGGAATTCCCACCATGAGATTGCCTGCTCCTTATAACATCTAGTTAACTCGCTAAATGCGGATCTCAATGACGGTGTGTCCTTTTTTGTACAAATTCCTTCTCAGGAAAAGCTTCCCTTACTTGGTTCAACCAGACCCCAGTGTTAGGGTATGTTCACACAATGTTTTTTCAGCCTGAAAAAACGGCACGATTACGCTTCCAAACATATGCCCATTGCTTGCAATGGGATTTACGGTGTTCTGTTCCCACAAGGCTTAATTTTACGCGTCGCTGTCAAAATATGGCACGTAAAATGACGCCGCGTCAAAAGAAGTGCAGGTCATTTCTTGGGACGTTTTTGGAGGTGTTTTTAATTGACTCCATTGAAAAACAGCACCAATAACGGCCGTAAAATACGCCACGTGAGTTGCTACAAAAACTTCTGAAATTCAGGAGCTGTTTTAGCTTGAAAACAGCTCTGTATTTTCAGACGTATTTTGCTAAGCCTTGTGAACATACCCTAGATTTTTTACAGCCGTTTTTGGAGCTGTTTTCAATACAGTCAATGAAAAACGGCTCCAAAAACGGCCCAAAAAGTGACCTGCACTTCTTTTTCAAAACGGCCGCGGAAAAAAACGGCCTGTCGGAACAGAACGCCGTTTTTCCCATTGCATTCAATGGGCAGATGTTTTAAGGCGTTCTGCTTCCGATTTTCGGAAGATTTTCGACCGTTTACGGCCCGAAAAACGTCTGAAAATAGGCCGTGTGAACATACCCTTAGAGGAACTTGCAATAAAATTTGCCATATCAAGGAGGAATTTTTTTGAAGCAGAGGAGCATATTTCATAAAGAAGTTGGTAATTTCTCTATTTAGCAAAAAAGTACTTTAATAATTTTTTAAATTCAAAATATTGCTTTCAATATTATGAAATTATCCAGTGGGAATGAGTTATGTAAATATTTTATATAGTTTTATATAACTTATGATTCATATTTTAAGATATATATATATATTTTTTTTTTCCAGTAAAGGAAAGTAAAAGAGGGGCTCTCTGGGAATAAAAAAAAAACCAAATGAGTACTAGACATGCAGAAACCAGATTTTGGTAAAATTTGAGCCCCAAACCTTGATCTAAAAGATAACTGATGCAGAGGGGGATCTTGTTTGCTTAGTTTTTTTTTAAGTCAGTTTCACACACAGCATTTAGCTGACCTTTCCGTGGCATTTTGCACTGTTTTTTTTTTTGTGCTAAAAGGCTCTAGGCAGATAGTAGTTAAAAGTCTATAGTAAAATATAAAAATGTCTAGAAACACGGCATTTTGATTTGTGTTGTTTTAGTGTCATTTTTAGGGTCAGTGAAGTTTTTATCAAAACGCAGCATGCTCTAGGTATGACGTTTTTTCAGGTATTTTTATTCACAAGCTACTCAATAGAACTTTAAAACGCCTGTAAAAACACATATCAAAACTCTATTCATTTGATGGAGTTTTTGGCGCAGTTTTTGAGCCGAAGCCAGAAGTGGATCCAAAAGGAAGGAAATGTATAAAAAAAATGACTGATGCATATTCTTTCCTTTGTTTCCACTCCTGTATTTGGCTCAAAATACTGAGCCAAAAATTGCATCAAAAACTGAATCAAAACTGTGTGTGATCCTAGCCTAACATTCATTTTAGAATTCATGTTAAAAATAACTGCCGCAAAATAACTGTTGGGCAGATTAACTAATGCTATCTAAGATTTAGACAGCGTAAACTCAGGGTCCTATTACACTGCACGACGAGGGCCATGTAAATGAGCGATTATCAATGAGACAGCCCAACGATAATAATTTAGGCTGCGTAAACTATACAATCAGCCAATGAACGAGTTTGCACGTTCATCGGCTGATCGTTGCCCTGTTTACACAGGGCAATGATCGAGCATGAGCGTTTTGTGAACGCACGTTTGCCCGATTATTGGCCTGTGTAAAAGGGCCCTTAGACCAGGCAGTCAGATAAAAAAGTATAGATAATACTTGGCAAGCCACAGTACACTTTGTGGAAATCTTGCAATTTATCACAGTGGTATATGATGTATGATACAATTGGCATATCTTGTTAGACGTGTTATACATTTTTGGCACAATTTTTGTGCACAGTGCATTTTGAGCCATGCCCTCTCTTCAATAAGCAACATCTCATTTTCTAGACACGTTTGAAAAGGATCTAGTGAGGCATTTTTTTTGCGTAAATGAGATGTGCTGCCGACAACGATAATTTTAAACTTTTTTAAAACGATATGATCAGCAGATGAACGAGCCTTTGCTTTGCAGGGGAATTATCGGCAACGGCAATTGGCCTGTGTAAAAGGGCCTTTAGGCTAGAAGTCTGGCACAATAACAATAGTAAATCTGCTACAGTGTGTGAAGAAAGCAATGGTGTAGCTAGGACTTTAGCACAGTGTGGGGGTGGGGGGGGGGAAACATCTGAGTGGGCCCCAACACACACAGTATAATAACCCCTTAGTGGCCCTACACAGTATAATGCCCTTATAACTGCCTCCACACAGGATAATGTCCCTATAGCTGCTCCCACAAAGGATAATGCCCCAATGGTTTCCCCCTGCACAGAATAATGTTACCATAGCTGCCCCCACACAGTATAATGACCCCTTAGTGGCCCCCACACAGTATATTGCCCCTATAGTGCATCCCCTAACAGAATAATGCCCCCATAGCTGCCTCTACATAGTAGAATTACCTATTGCTGCCCCCACACAGTATAATGCCCCTGTAGCTGTTCCTCTACAGGATAATGCCCCTATAGTGCCTCCTACACAGTATAATGCCTGTATAGTGCCTCCCACACTGAATAATGCCCCATAGCTGCCCCATACCATATAACGCCCCTATAGCTGCCCTTACGCAGTAAAATGCCCCCATAACTGCCCTCCACACAGTATAATGTCCCCATAACTGCCCTTCGCACAGTATAATGCCCCCATAACTGCCCTCCACACAGTATATTGACCCATAGCTGCTCCGATACAGTATAATGCTCTTATAGTTCCTCCCACACAGTATAATACCCCCATTTCTGCCGCTACACAGTATAATGCCCCCATAGCTGCTTCCACACAGTATAATGCCCCCATAGCGGCCAATACACAGTATTAAGTCCCCATAGCTGCCCCTACACAGTATAATGTCCCATAGCTGCCCCATACAGTATATCGCCACATAGCTGCCTACATACAGTATAATGCCCCCATAAATGCCCTCATACAGTATAAAGCCCTCCACAGCTGCCACATACAGTATAATGCCCCATAGCTACCCCATACAGTATAATGCTCCATAGCTGCCCCATACAGTATAATGCCCCCATAGCTGCCCCATATAGTAAAATGCCCCCATAACTGCCCACATACAGTTTAATGCCCCCAAAGCTGCCTCCATACAGTATAATGCCCCACTGAGGTCCCAATACCTAAAATAATGCCCCTATAGTTGCCATTACACAGTATAATGCTCCATAGTGCCTAATAAAATAAATATTTACCTATCTCCGTTTCCACGACAAGTGGAGGAGATACGTCTGCTCCTCCGCTCTGTTCAGTGTGTGGCTCTGCACAGACAGGCATGATAATGTCACTACATCGCGCCTATCTGTGTCGAGCCGCTCAAAGCTGAAGCTGGCATTACACAGTGAATGCCGGAGCTAGCAGCCATCAGCTTCTTTCTCCAGCATTGGATTCAACTGTATTTGCGTCCTGAGGATGCAGATACAGTTGAAACTGGGACACACCACCACTGGGGGACCGGCCCTGGGCCCCACATCTTGGTGGGCCCGGGGCCACCGCTCCCTCTGCCCTCACGCTAGCTACGCTACTGGAAGGAAAACAAATATTTACATAATTTATAGTTATTGAGAAAATGTCTAAAGCTGAGTGTTAATAAATAAAGACAGTATGTCATACAGCATTTGAGAAATTCTTTATTTACTTAAAGGAGTATTCTGATTGTGAAAAGTTAAATCCGCAGCATATCAATTTAGTTTTAATTGATTTTCCATTGCAGGTTTTCCCCATTGAATTCAATGGGGATGCAAATCCCGCAACAGCAAGCCAAGTGTTGCGACTTTTGCAGCGTATTTGCAGCAATTATGCCGCAAAAATCGCAACTACAGAAAAAAGAAAAAAAACATACTTACCCAGAAGTCTGTGTTTCAGTCTGGCCTCCTGGGATGACGTTGCATCCCATGTGACCGCTGCAGCCAATCACAGGCTGTATCGGTGGTCACATGGGATGAAGCGTCATCCCAGGAGGCCGGACTGGATGACATCATAGGGCCGGCCTCCTGGGATGACGTTACTTCCCATGTGACCACCGATACAGCCTGTGATTGGCCTTAAAATCCGGCTTAGGCTGGAATCACACATACAGTTTTAGATTCAGTTTTTAAAACTAAAACAAAAGTGGATACAAAAGAAAAGTGACTATAAATATTTCTTTGAGGGTAAGTTCACACGTAGCGTAAATACTGCGGATTTTCCACAACATATTTAATTGCGGAAAATCCACAGAATAATGCAGTAGAGTGGATGAGATTTGAACAAATATCATCCACACGCTGCGTAAATAATAAGTGGAAAAAGCGCTCAGAATTTTTTGCAATCCGCAGCAAGTCAATTGTATTTGTGAAATCGCTGCTTTTTTGTGGGGGTTTTCCCCATTGAATTCAATGGGGAGGTAAAACCTGCAAAAAATAGCACATGCTGAGATTTTTGTTGAAGAAAAGCTGCGATCCCACAGCAAAAATCGAAACTCAACAAAAAATAATCTTATACTTACCCAGAATTCTGTGCTTCTTCGTCCAGGCCGGCCTCCTGCGATGAAATGTCATCCCAAGAAGCAGGGCTGCAGGACGGCAGAGGGACAACTTGGCATGTCTACTTGTACGTATGAAACTGCACCACAATTTGGTGCGTTTTTTTGGCCGGAGTTCCCTGCGGAGACCAGGGCAGATATGCTGTGTGCTTTTAAGCAGCTTATCCGCCCTCTGTGAATATACCCTTATACTTTGCCTTCTTTTTTGATCCACTCTTGTGTTTGGCACAAAAAAATGGCACAAGAACTGCTTAAAAAAATGGAACAAAAACTGTATGTGTGAAGGCCTTCTTTACGCATAGATTTTTTTTCTGCCCATTTAAACTGCATAAAAAAACGCTTGTAAAAATGTTTTTTCATTTAGTGTCCTTTTGTACACTCCTTTTTCCTGGCGTCTTTTAAGTTCTATAGAGAAGCCTATGGGAAAAAAATGCTGAAAAAGACCATACCCAGAGCATGATGTGTTTGGACATTGCCACAGAGTCGCCTATAGACTGACAGAAAAACCAAAACACAGTGTACAATGCATTCGGAAAGTCTTCAGACCCTTTACATTTTTTTCACATTTTGTTATGTTGAGGTCTTGTGCGAAAATAAAAACAATTCACGTTTTCCCCATCATTCTGCACTCCATACCCCATAATGACAAAGTGAAAACAGAATGTTATTAATCTTTGCTAATTTATTGAAGAGGAAAAACTAAAATATTGCATTGACATACAGTAAGTATTCAGACCCTATACTTAGTACTTAGTTGAAGCACCTTTGGCAGCGATAACAGCCTCCAGTCTTCTTGGGTATGATGCCACAAGCGTTGCACACCTGGATTTGGGGATTTTCTGCCATTCTTCTCTGCAGATCCTCCCAAGCTCTGTCAGGTTGGATGGGGACCGTCGGCTGACAGCGTTTTTAGTGGCATTTCGGCAGCTTTTTTTTATGTGGTGTTATATTGTAATTTTTTTCTGGTGTTATCAAAGTCCTATAGAGAAGCCTATGAAAAAAAAAGCCTGGAAAAAAACTCACCATATCCAGAGCATGCTGCTTTTGGAAAAAAACGCCGCTGACCACAAAATTGCCTCAAAAATGCCACAAACCAAAATGCAGTTATGCAGATGGATCTGGCTGACAAAAAAATAAGAGTACAAAAAACTTCACAAAAAATGCAGATATTACACTTTTTTGACCCATACTTTAAATCTAACCCTCCTTTAAAAAAAATACTTATACCTCAAATCTGTGGCCCAAACATGGTGTGAAAAGATGCCAAAAATAGGCTCTGCAGCTGTTTAAATGCTGCCATTTTTTCTGCTTAAACATCTGCATAAGGCCTCCTTCACACACACCAAATTTCTGGTGTTTTGAACTGTATAGAAAAAACACTTCTAAAATCGAAAAGCGTTATTAAAATGTAATATGCATTGTTTTAAGGCTTTTTGGTGGCACTTTTGGAGATCGTTTTTTATGTGGTGTCATTTTCTACAGGTTTTTGTTCTGGCGTTTCTGAAGTCCTATAGTAAAGCTGTAATGCCAGGATAGGGAGACAGACAGGTGAGCCCTAATCTACCCGCCACTCAGTCCCTGCCTACTTGCACGGCCCGTCCTAGGCGACGGCGTACAACTGGGCGACGGTCCCTACGCTCAATATGTGCACGACAAACAAGACAAGGGAACACAAAAACAAAGGAATGTGGGGCAGTTGCCCACGGCAACACCGTGAGCAACAGAGTAGTGGACGAGCCGAGTCAAACCAGGAGTGTACGTGGTAACAAATGCAGAGCAGGAGAATAGTCAGTCAAGCCAGGGTCAATATAAAGCAGAGGTCAATGGTAACAGCAGGAACAGCAGAGCCAGGAAACAAGAGAATCACAGGCAAAGGACAAGCAGCAAATGAAGTTATAGTAGACCAAGGGCGGGAGCTAGAACTGTCTGGTCAGGCTTCGATAGGCTCTCCCACTCCTCAGCCTACCAGCCTGAGTGGTAGCAGATCAAGTCACTCTAGCAGACCTAAGAACAGATGCAGGCTGATTAACCACGGGCGTTGACACAGAAGCTGTGTCAGGCAAATCCTTCACAAAAGCTTTTGGGAAAAACGCCTGAAAATAACGCCATACCTAGAGAATGCTGCCCACAAAATTGCCTCAAAAACGCCACAAACCAAAATGCAGTAGTGAATTTGATATTTTACTATAGACTTGCACGTCCTGGTGGCCAGTGTCTTAGCACACAAGGACGTACAGTTAATGCACAGTTTCCGGTGCACACTGTTGGCGACAGTGTGCACTGGGAACCGGGAGGCCAGCTGTCCCTGACAGCTGACACTTCACTGTTGCCAATTAGCGGCTCATTGCTGCTGATTTAGGCAATTAACCCCTTAAATGCAGTGATCGATTGCAATCACCGCATTTTAGGGGTTTCTAGCACATCGGCAGACCTCACAATGAAATCGAGAGATTTTCCAATGGTTAGCATGGAAACCGGAGGCCAAACAATGGCCTCTGTGTCTGCCATGTATGCAAGCCTATCATGACCAGACTCCTGATAGGCTTCCTGTCAGAGTGACAGGAAGTCACTGTGTCGTTCCCAATGCACACTGTCAGAAACAGTGTGCATCGGGAATCGGGTGGTCAGCTGTCCAGGACAGCTGATATTCCACTGTTGCTGATGAGCGGCTCATCGCCGCTGATTTCGGCAATTAACCCCTTAAATGCAGCGATCGATTTAGGTGGTTTGTAGCTACGCTACTGGAATTGTGGGGGTTGCTGATGGTTGTGATGGCATCCGGAGGCCAGACAACGGACTCCAGGTCTGCCATGTAGAGAAGCCTAGGGAGGACCAGTCTCTGGCTGGTCCTCGTAGACTTACTGTCAGAGTGACTGTGACATCACACTGACAGTTGGAATACATTACACTACCTAGGTAGTGTAATGTATTCTAGCAGCGATCCGTGCTGCAGGTAAAAAAGGAAAGTGTACAAAGTAAAAAAAAAGTTTAAAAAAATGTTTTACAAAAGTGTAGAAATAGAAGGTTTGTTTTTTCCTATAATAAGCCTTTTATTCTAGGAAAAAAATGAAAACATTAAAAACAGTACACATATTTATTTTTCACCGTGTTCGCAACGACCCAAAACGATAAAATTATAATGTTATTTTTCCCGCACGGTGAACACCGCAAAAAAATAAACGAAAAACAATGCCAGAATCACTTTTTTTGTCACCACCCATCACAAAATATAGAATAAAATGTGATCAAAAAGTCGCATGTACCCCAAAATAATACCAATAAAAACGACAACCCGTCCCGCAAAAACCAAGCCCTTACACCGCTTTTTTGACTGAAAAAGAAAAAAGTTCTGGCTCTCAGAATATGGTGACAAGAAATTAATTATTTTATAAACAAGTGATTTTATTGTGCAAACGCTGCAAAACATAAAAAACTATATAGCTATGGTATCGCCGTAATCGTACCGACCCGCAGAATAAAGTAAAATTGTCATTTATTGCGCATGATGAACGCCGTACGAAATAAAGAATTTAAAACGCCAAAATCACTGTTTTTTTGTCACCAAAGCTTTAAATAAAATGCAATAAAAAGTGATCAAAAAAGTTGTCCAAAACATTAAAAAGTTATGGCTCTCAGAATGTGTTGATACAAAACAATTATTTTTTTTAACAAATAGTTTTTTCTTTGTAAAAGTAGTAAAATATTAAAAAAACCTATATACATTTGGTATCACCGTAATCATATTGACCCGCAGAATAAAGTTACGTTTTCTTTTTTACCGCACGGTGAAAGCGGTAACAACGAAACCCAAAAATCATGGAGGAATCGCAGTTTTTTCCATTTTCACCCCGAAAAGGATTTTATTTTCGGTTTCCCGGTACATTATATGGAATTTAAATGATGTCAATAGAAACTACAACCCTTCCCGCAAAAAATAAGCCCTCACACCACTCTATTCATGGAAAAATAAAAACGTTATGGCGTTTGGAAGGCGGGGAGTGAAAAACTAAAATGGAAAAGCAAAAACAATTCCCACTTGTGGGATATTGCCATACTCTGGAGAGATTGCGTTACAAATGTTGGGAAGCTTTTTCTCTATTATCCTTGTGCAAATGAAAAAATTCAGCATTTTAGTGGACAGAAATGTTGATATTCATTTTCACGGCCTAATTCTAATAAATTCTGCAAAAAACCTGTGGGGCCAAAATTCTAACTAAACCCCTAGAAAAATTCCTTGAGGGGTGTAGCTTCCCAAATGTGGTCACTTTTGGGGGTTGCCCCTGTTTTGGTTCCACCAGTGCATTGCAAACGGGACATGGCACCGAAAACCATTCCAGCAAAATCTGCGCTCCAAAATCCAAATGGCGCTTCTTCCCTTCTGAGCCCTGCTGTGGGTCCAAACAGCAGTTTATTACCACATATGTGGTATTTCCATAATCGGGAGAAGATGCTTTACAAATGTTTGCTGTGCATTTTCTTCTTTTTTCCTTGTAAATATTACAAATTTCAGTTTTTTCAGAAAAAAAGTAGATTTTCATTTTCACAGATTAACTCCAATAAACATAGCAAAATACATGTGGGGTCAAAATGCT
Source organism: Rhinoderma darwinii (assembly GCF_050947455.1). Taxonomy (NCBI): domain Eukaryota; kingdom Metazoa; phylum Chordata; class Amphibia; order Anura; family Rhinodermatidae; genus Rhinoderma; species Rhinoderma darwinii. Next base: position 152,253,337 of record NC_134691.1, on the reverse strand, counting down.
AATTATACACCTAGTTAAATTACTTGAGGGGTGTAGTTTCCAAAATGGGGTCACTTTTGGGGGGTTTCCACTGTTTTGGCCTTTTCAAACCTGACATGGTGCTTAAAGAGGCTCTGTCACCAGATTCTCAAATCCCTATCTTCTATTGCATGGGATCGGCGCTGCAATGTAGATAACTGTAACGTGTTTTTTTTAAAAATAACTTTCATTTTTGGCCAAGTTATGAGCTATTTTATATATATGAAAATGGGGTTTGAAATGGACAACTGGGCGTTTTTTTTCCGTTATGTCCAACTGGGCGTGTTTACTTGTTTTACTAACTGGGCGTGTTTACGTGTATGACGCTGACCAATCAGCGACCAGTCAGCATCATACACTCCTCTCCATTCATTTACACAGCAGCGATGTGCAGCCGCATACACATAGATTAACGTTAATCGAGTGTCCTGATAATGAATACACATGACCTCCAGCCTGGACGTCATGTGTATTCACAATCCTGACACTTCTGAATCTTTTCTTCATGTCTGGCCATGCACTAAAACTACTAAACATCAAAAATAATTTCTCAGCTATTATTTAAGAGCATTTGTACAAAATATATTCTCAAGGAAAATATATTTATTAAAACTGTGAAGACAAAATTATAACTATGCAAGAGCCGCAAAGAAGGAATCCATTCTTAGATAATTTTTTATTTTTTTGTGAATTAAAAATGAATTTATACAAATAAAGTTCATTTTGTTTTAAATTCATATGCCTTTTTTTTTATTTTATTTTTTTTGCATGAGAACTAACACTGGTGTTTTTTATTCTGTAATTTAAATGTTAAGCTGCCAGATGTGTGTCTCATGCTTCAAGAGTTGAAGCTTTGCATTATTTAGCATATTAAGATTCACAGAATTTAAAAAAGGGTTCCTTTATTGCCTGGAGGTTCTAATTAAGTAAACCTCAGCCTGATCCATGTAGAGCTTGCAATATGAAAGTATTCTCTTTTTTTCTCCTTCAGTCAGGCAGAGTGATATAATAAAGTGATACAATAAATATGAAAAATCCATAGATGATATAATTTTTCTCGTGCTTCAGGAATTAAACCGATCAGTTATTCTTAGAATATTTTAATAGTGAAAAGCAGGAAAGTCGATGACGTTTTTTTTTTTAATTGCAGCAATCTGCAACAAATGATTCATCTTATGCATTTCTACTCGTGAACCTAAGAATAGAAAACATGATCTGTAAAACTGACTTTGGTGGAGTTGCAATTCTTTGTTAAAATGAATTGAAAAGCACCAAATTGCCTGTCCATCACAAAATAAGTCTCCGAAAAAGTTTGTATGGCAAAAGTCATATGAAAAACAAGTGACTTTCTGTATACGGTAATAATAAATCATACCAAGAATACAGGGAATTTCTTTAGCCTTTTTTGAAAATGTCAAAGGTGTCAAGTTTGTCCAGTCACACTTTAATAAGCAAAGACTCGGTACAAGCATTGAAGTCATTGTACATAAAACGTTATTTACTGTACAACCAAATGGAAAAACGAATCATGATTTTTGTGAATGTGCTTAATTTTGATTTTATATATATGTATATATATATATATATATATATATATATATATGATTAAAATGTGGACTAATAACTGCATATATAAAGTATAGTAAACATAGCAGTAATACAATTTGAAACTATTAAAAAAAAAGAATGTTTGCACTTGCCTGAGCACCCGCACTATGTGCTGCTGCGTCTTTTTATTTGTTGGTTACATGTATAATTCGCATGTGACAATAAAATCACTTATTGCTTTTAACTATTGTAAATGTCTTCTAAGACCCAGGTTATTAGAATGTGCTGTTGAATAAAGCAGTGCGATCCATCATCATGCCTCCCCGAAACAATACTAGACTTCCTTCTGATGCCTCCTCGATACGTGAGATAGGATTCAGCGTGGGGTACATGTAGTGGGCACAGTGTGCTATGACAAGTCTCAACATTGAATATTCTGGTCATCTTGACGCACCTTCTCATATTCTTCAAACAATACTGCCAATACAGCAGTACACATAGTGCAAGTTTTAGGGTGTGTTCACACGGCCTGTTTTCAGCCGTAAGCGCCCAAAAAATGGCCGAAAAATCTGAAGCAGATTTCAATGGGAAAATGGCATTCTGTTCCGATGGAGCGTTTTTCGTGGCGTTGTTTTACGCGTTAAAAAATGGCCGCGAAAAAGAAGTGCAGGACACTTCTTGGGACGTTTTTGGAGCTGTTTTCCATAGACTCTAGTGAAAAAAGCACGTAAAAAAACAGCGTGAAAAACACACAAAAAACTTCTGAAAATCAGGAGCTTTTTACTCTTGAAAACAGCTCCGTATTTTGAGACTTTTTTACTCTGCATGTGAACATACCCTCATAGTAGTGATTACAGTGCGAGACTAATTCTAGTACCCATAGTGCAATTTGGCACAGCAGAAGGATGAATGTGAGGCAGGAGAACTTTATTATTGATTGCTATTGCTGAAACAGTACAGGAATAAGTGCATGGCGGTATATTTGCCCTCAGCCCAGGCTGGTCTTATTATTCTTTGCTGTAGGTGAAGTGATTCTGGGTAGGGTCCTGTTTCCATAAACACCACAACCTTAGCATATACTGTATAGCAGAGAGAAAACTGCCTGAGTGCTGATAGGTGATGTAGTGGCATGAACCAGTGTGCTAGAAAGGAGGGCACATTTTGATTTTCCCTATCGGGGCCCTCTAACTATGTATGCCCTTTAATGAATTGCTGAAAATAAGCTATTTATGAAATAAAATTAAGATATTATAGAACCACCAAGACTGTAAAAGACTCCATAGTTACTTACATTTAAAATCTTGCTAATGCAATTATATTATACTTATGCTATTCACAATATATGCAAATAAAAAAAATGTATAGCTCTGTCATATAACTGCATTAGACTTGCCGTAAAATATACATTAAGACTATAGTGGTTATATATGAGTGTTTCATAGATTACGTTAATTGCATAAAATAATAGCTAGAAAAAAACCCAAAAATAACAATAATTTAGTTTTTGAAATTACGTTTTGACGTTTCTATTTACAAAATCGTTACCAATCCTTTTAAACTGCTTTGAGCTAGAGCCATGTGCAGTTTGAAAAACCAAAATATGCACCTAGGAGCATAACTATAGGAGGTTGGGAGGTTGCGGTCACACGTTGACCCTGGAGCCCGATCAATCCCAATAGGTATCACTGCCTCACGGGAGAAGATTAGTACTACAAATGACACATGATAGGTAGGGGGCACTGTTACAGATTTTGCATTGGGGCCCAAGAGCTTCAAGTTATATCTCTGCACGAACATAAATATTTCAACCAGTGGAGCAGTAAATACGCCAACTATACAGTCCCATGAACCTCTGTTATGGGGGCTAAACACTGGAACCTTCTTCTTGCTATGTTTATTGAGTACTCCGGACATTGTTATGGTATTCCAGCCAATCACTAAGGTTTTCTTTATGTTGCTGTTTGGCTAAAAGAAATAGAATTCCCTCATGCGGACACCAACTAAATGACCAATTCGGCAAAGAGCTTCTGTTTTGGAGGCTGTATAATGAGGGTATTATAAATAAGCATGCATAAAATGCAGAGCTTTTACCTTTCTTGCATATTTTTCTCCTTATATGTTTCACTGTACTTGTACTTTCTTCTGATGTCTCTTCCACCTAAACCAAAAATAAAAAATTGTCTTTAAACTACCAAGTGAACAAAATAGATATAATATAAGTGCCAGACCTGCAGAATTTGTGTCAAACTTGTCTGCTGTAGTTTAGATTCCTTTCGAATATTCTTCTCCTTTCCCTTCATTGCATTTAGCTGTGTTTCCATACCGCTCATAGTGCTGGGAACAAATTCCTTGTGAACATTAGGGTCTTTTTGAGAGGCCAAGGGTTGTCCTGTGAAGGAAATGACAAGATGTGAAATGTAAAAAGAACCATTCCTTCCACATGTTACAGCCCTTAGGCTGGGTTCACACGACCTATTTTCAGGCGTAAACGAGGCGTATTATGCCTCGTTTTACGTCTGAAAATAGGGCTGCAATACGTCGGCAAACATCTGCCCATTCATTTGAATGGGTTTGCCGACGTACTGTGCAGACCTGTTATTTACGCGTCGTCGTTTGACAGCTGTCAAACTACGACGCGTAAATTGATTGCCTCGGCAAAGAAGTGCAGGGCACTTCTTTGCAACGTAATTTGAGCCGTTCTTCATTGAAGTCAATGAAGAGCAGCTCAAGATTTACGAGCGTCACAGACGCCTCGTAAATTACAAGGAAGAGCTTTTACGGCTGAAACGAGGCAGCTGTTTTCTCCTGAAAACAGTCTGTCATTTCAGCCGTAAAAGCCTCTCATCGTGTGAACATACCCTTAAAGAGCACTAAGAAATTTGTCAAGCAGAATCACTGTGACCGCACCATGTCCAGGTACTTCAGCCTTGTCAAACCTAATTTAAAATTGAGACTAAGACATAAGTGTACAAGAAAGTGTACAAAAAGTCAATGGAAAATTTTAATATTGAACCATGCTTGAATATTTAAGAGCAATCCCACCTGGGATTGCTTCTCGGACTCCACAGTGTGGAGATTCCTCAGTTTGAAATAAACTACAGTGCAGGTCTCTCCTATGTATCAAGAGTTTCCAACTATGTTCTTGTGGATGCCGTGAAACAGGGACCGAACACGGATGGATTCAGTCCATTGTCCAATGCGGTCCATTGTTTTAACGGACCAAACGAATAAAATGGCCGAAAACTGATCCGCGAAAAAAGGACAGGAGTAATGCACACGGAACCGTTAAAATAACAGAATTGTGCATTACTCCATAGAAATGAATGGGTCAGTCTGCTATCCTTTAAAAAAACTGAAAGCACTGAAGCATTCACTGAAGTGTGCTTGAGGCTTTAGAGATGTAGCATTTATTTTTGAAGATAAGATCTTCTCATCAAGATTACTTTTTTTCTCTCTGTCTTTACACGATTTTGTCCACGGCAGCGTTGCCCTATCTCGTCGGCTAAAGAGCAAGGTAACTCTACATAGCACTGCAAACATCTATTCCATTCAGGATCTATGGATGGTGTAAAGTCTGTTATTATTGACTACTCTATAAGTAGCATCATTAGAAGTTCCAAAATAACAGAAAAGGCACAACAATAGGAGCTGGGGTTTATTGAAGGAAATTTAACTCTTAATAACAATGAAAATTTAAATGTCATTTAGGGCTTGTGAAAAGTGTGTAGGAATTGGAAAGGACCTTTGAAAATCCAATATCCGTTAGGGCTCATTCATACGACCTTGTTCTGCGTCCATATACTGTCTGTTGACATAACTGACAGCAAACGCACCCATGCAATTCAATAGGGCTATTTAGACATGCGTGTTTTTTCACGCAGCGAGTGTCCGTTGTGTGAAACTCACTGCATGTCCTATTTTGGTCAATTTTTGCAGACCTTTTTGCCCATTGAATTCTGTAGGTGCATGAAAAACACAGGCAGCACACGGACGATATCCGTGTTTCACGCATCAGTTGCTAAAGAAATGCAGAGAAATAAAAAAAAAAGGGAAGTCGTTGCAGAGGAGAATCACGGACGTCAAAAACGCATGCCACACGCAAAGCACACTGATGCGGAACGGAAAGCACAGTGATGGCACACGGGCATTAAATGCATGAAATACGATGCATTTTTTGCGCACGCAAATCGGACACGCTCGTGTGAATGAAGCCTTAGGTCAAGATACTTCACACAAGAGAGCCCATTACTGATGTATAAGGCGGAATGTAACAATGTTTCTATGTCCGTTTTCTGGTCGTATAAAGGTCGCAAATGCTCCAAAAGTCACAAAATTTGCACCTTTTGGTCAGTTTTTCCAGCTCTGGACACTTTTCAAAAAAGGGGGCAGAGCTTAGTAAAAGGGACATGGCCACACGTGGCTCAACACATTTACCACAATGTACGTCAGAAATTGACGTAAATTATAGCTCCTGTCTGGCATCGATTTCATTTAACGGCACACGACCAGCCAAAGATGCGTCAAATTTATTAGGAGTCCTGTGCATTTTACTCTAGCTTAAAGAGAATTTTTTTTATTATTGCCACCATTTGTACAGTACACCTGGTAAAAGGAAGCGCAGGTCATCCTCTTAGTCTGTTTCACTATACATTCCTATGAGACACTCAATGTAAGTCTCATAGGAATGCATAGAAAAAGACTTCTTACTCACATACAGACGCTGTATGATTCGACCAGTCACAGTGCAGTCATGTGACAGCATTGCGGCCGGGATATTTCTGAAACAAAGCGCCCGGTAAGAGGATGGCCTGCCTATATAAAATGTAAGTGTAATTATAAGTGTAATTGTAACTTAATGGTTGGAACACATTGGTGGGCCCAGTGGAAAGATTTAATGAGTGGGTCCTCACTGAACATTTTCATACCAACTAACATGACTTTGAAAATGGAAAAGAGATACAACTCCATTTCCCCCCAAGTATCACAATATGTGGCACGCGTTGTGCAAATTTTTCTTATGGATTTTTTTCCCTTAATCTTTTCTTAAAATACTGTCCAAGCTCCGGACGTACCCATACATAGAGTTAGCCTCAGAAACCCCCACACAGTGCATTAGCCTTAGATGCATCCGTACAGTGCCTTGGCCTCTGATGCCCACAGAATGTGCTCAATACATACAAACCAGATGACATACACATGGTCAGTCGACTGCGCTATTGACTCCGTCAAAAAAACGGAAACCTTACGGAACCGAGACAAACGAAAACCATTAGTAATGGAAGCATTACTATTTAAATCAATGGTAAGTCAAACAGAAGCTATGGTTTCTGTTTGACTTCCCGTTGATGGGTTCCTCCGACTGAAAGGTCTGATGGAACCCATTAACGAAAACCGAACGCTGATGTGAACAGGCCCTTAGTGGGGAATGCTGAATCCGTTTGTCTGTAGAAATAATAGTGGACAGAGACAAAAGGTTTGCTGTCCAGCAGGTGAAGGATATATATATATATATATATATATATATATATATATATATATATACACACAGAGAACAGCATAGAAAGCAGTGACGGCACCAGGACTTCAAGGCAGATGCAAACAAAGTGGATTTATTCACCTCAAAAAAGATACAGCAACGTTTCGGTTCAACAGGAACCTTTCTCAAGCCATGGCCATGGCCATGGCTTGAGAAAGGTTCCTGTTGAACCGAAACGTTGCTGTATCTTTTTTGAGGTGAATAAATCCACTTTGCTTGCATCTGCCTTGAAGTCCTGGTGCCGTCACTGCTTTCTATGCTGTTCTCTATTTATAAAAAAAAGGGGAACTGATTCATCCCCTGGTGATGAGCACATGGCCTGATTTTCTGCTATTTTGGAAGTGCTGTGTTTATCCATTGCTGGACTATATATATACACATATATATATATATACACATATATATATATATACACATATATATATATATACACATATATATATATGTATATATATATATATATATATATATATATATATATATATATATATATATATATAGATATATATACAGACAGACAAGCTAATTCACTATTCACCCATCAACAGGCCCCAAGGACAAGACCCCCAGGAGTTCCCTGAAACTGAAGCGGAAAAACATTATGATCCATTGTAAGTAGTCAAAGTGCTTACTAAGTGCCATCCCATAGAAAGACCTTTTCAGCTACTACTTTACTATGTGATCAGTGCAGTGAAGGAGTGGGAAGCCGAATGTGATCAGTCTAAAGGCCCATTTACCCATAAGAACACTCGTTTTCAATCATAACCGTAGTCAGCAGCACATCTCTCAATGTAAACAGGGCATGTTCTGCCGAGAATATGCAAAATGTATGGGGACTGAACGATTGCATTAACGATCCCCATACAGTTTGCATTGGCCCGTGTACAAGTGCCTTTAAATTAGCTACTTTTATATTGTTGATTGGCGCTCATTATGGGTAAAATATCTGCGAGTGTAAAGGGACCTTAAAACAGACTGACCTAATTCAGTTTTCCCTTCACAACCCTAGATTACCAACTACTTTGCCATTACCCTTTTACTGTCCTAGACCACCCAGGACTTCATGATTAACCCTATTCACTGCCCTGCACTTCAAATGAATTTACCATTGACCCCTTCTTTGCCCTAGATCACCAATAAAATTTACCCTTCATACTATTTTAGCAAAGTATGGCGGAATTTAGATCCAGAAAGGATCGGCTGCCAGATACCAAAGGACAGCTTCAGAGGCAGTGTCGGACTGGAATACCTTGGGCCCACCAGAGGAAATAATTCTAGGGGCCCACCCGTCAGCTATATAGAAATAATGTGACCACTCTTAATTGTGTAGTAAAACTTGTGCAGTAAACCAAAGACCAATATTACCACCATACAGTGACCATGTAGTGGTAGACACCAGTATTACACAAGAGCTCTGCGACCATATAACTTAAAGGATTTTTCCCATCTTAGACATTTATTGTATATCCAAAGGAAAATCCAAAAATGGCCTGAGAAGACGTCACTGGTGAGTCACTGGATGTCACTGTATTGTATTAAAGGTGTTTTCCCGTCTTAGACATTTATGGCATATCCACAGGAAATGCCAAAAATGTCTGATAGATACGGGTCCCAGCTCTGGTACCCACAGCTATATCTAGAATTGACAGCAGAATCCAGCCTGTGACCAGTGGAGTGAGGGTCACGCGTGCACGCAGCTCTCTCCAATCTGTTCAATGGGAGTTACGGAAACAGCCAAGCAAGAGCTGCTCGGCTGTTTCCATAACATCCATACAACAGAATGGAGAGAGCTGCGCGCACGCGCGACCATCACTCCACTGCTCTCCGCCTGGATTCGGCGGGCAGTTCTAGATATAGGTGCGGGTCTCAGAGCTGGGACCCGTATCTATCAGACATTTTTGGCATTTCCTGTGCATATGCCATAAATGTCTAATATGGGAAAACTCCTTTAATACAATACAGTGAAATCCAGTGATTCACCAGTAACATCCACACATAGCTCTCCCCCTGTAAAGTGCCACATAGCCCACCCCCCTAGTAGGTAGCGCCACACAGCGCTCCCCCTTTATAGTGCCACACAGCTCCCTTTAGTAGATAGTGCCACACAGCCCCCACTAGTAGATAGTGCCACACAGCCCTCCCCCTGTATAGTGCCACACAGCCTCCCTAGTAGATAGCGCCACACAGCTCCCCTAGGAGATAGTGCCACACAGCCGCCCCTAGCAGATACTGTAGATAGTGCCACACAGCCCTCGCCCTGTATAGTGCCACACAGCCCCCCTAGTAGATAGCACCACACAGCCACCCCTAGAAGATAGCGGCACACACTGCCCCTAGTAGATAGCGCCACACAGCCCCCTCTAGTAGATAGTGCCACACAGGCCCCTCAGATAGCGTCACAGCCCCCTAAAAGAAAACAACAAAATTCTACTTACCTAGCCCTGTTCCCACGATGGACGGAGCGCTCCATCGTCTCAGATGACGTAAGCCAGCGTGATGCAATGACGTCATCATGCCGGCCTGCACAGGGACTCCGTCCCATCGGCTTATAGGCTGCAGGCCTGGCGTGGCCTGCAACCTATACTATTCAATTGTATCTGAGGATGCAGACACAAGTGAATGTGCCAGTCGCTAGCACAAATGCCCCCTCCGGCACTAGCGACTCCACCAGACATGAGGGAGTCCGTGCCGCCCGGAAAATAAAATGTATGTGCCGGCGGCTTGGGTATCCTCATGCTTCGGGCCCCGTAGCAGCCGCTATGGCTGCTATAGTCGACAGGGGGCCCTAACAAGAGTAAGCAGTGGGACAGGGAGACAATGTCTCTCTGCTCTGCTGCCAGATAAAAGCAGCTCGCTGCCTGGGCCCATCGGAGGATCCTCTGGTCCTCCGGTGGGCCAGTCCGACGTTATTCAGAGGTCTTGTGTAGTCCATGACTCGAGGGTCAAAGCTGTTTTGGCATTACAATGGGTACCTATACAACATTAGGCATGTGGTTTTAATGTTATGGCTTAATGGTTTATTTCAAGAGAGAGCGATGCAACTTATAAGAAGAACTGGTGAGCACGGGCCTACTTTGCTTCTTGCCGAGGTCCCCTTTTCTATAAAACTGGCACATACACGTGGTCAGTTAATACATAGATTCACAAAAGTACATATATTACATCTAACTACATACAGGCACACGCTGGCCACATTTGTGTATGTATACATACATACAAACACACACACCTAATACATGTATGTAAATGTATGCATGCTCATCCCATACTGTACATGCTCGTACAATATGCACACTCACAACATACATGCATGATCACATACATTTACAACTACATTATACTCACTTGTTATACAGTATATTTATAATTTGTAGAGATGATGGAATCGATTCTACATAAATTCAATTCAATTCAAATTTCCCAATTGTTTTGGTGTTCATCATTTACGAATCGTGGCAAAATGGTGACAGCCATTTTACAGATTAGAAAAAAGATCCACATGACCTCAGGAGGGCTTCCCCATAATGTTTTGCAGGCAGCCTACCCAAAATTATTCCACCCTCTACCCATATATGTTGCTGGTGCTTTGACATTACCAATGCTGGCTTGACATTAAAGAGCTTGAAAGGGGTCGGATACAGTGTTTTTTGGTGTACAATGCTGGTTTACAAACTTAACCTATTATTCTGTAAATGAACACTGATGGTTTAAATGAATCTAATACAGAATTTAATTGATAAAGTGATGAAGCAAAAAATAGTTCAGTCAGAATAAGTGACACACTGAAAACCTAAATGGCATGTCACCTTTTCGAAAACATCTCTGTCCACTTTGCCCATTATTAATTTTAATTTTTACATTACATAATATGACCTTTTGCACATACTACAGACATTAAAGGGGTTGTCCAGTATTACAACAAAAAACTGCTATATTTTTTTTTAAAAAACACCTTTTGTGCAGATCAGACACATTAATTTCAATGGAGCTGAGCTGCAATACCAGTTACAGCCCATAGACAGGTGTGGTGCTGTTTTTTTTTATTTATTTTATTTTTTTTTTATTTTTTTTTAAAGATAGCAATCATGTTTTTCCAATCCTGGACAAACCCTTTAAAATTCTGGGCTAAAAATGTTTTATACATAATTGGAAATTGATAGTGGAAGGATATCTGGAAATCTATTTCTGGACAACCTAAAATGTGTCCTTTGGGGATCTACATATGGAAATGTAAACCTGTAAATACTAATATAATTAATGTCTCAAAGCAAAGATATCTTTTTAGTTCAACATACACTCTTCTGTCAATTTCCCTGATAAGTAAATACAGTAACTACCAAAGAAAGTTGAATCTTTTTATGGGCTCATAAGATACTATACTGTATATGTAATTTTGAAAGCAACAGAAACATTTTTTTTCATTGAACTGCTGAAGCAATGATTTTAACTGTGTTTTCAACTCCCTCAGGGTTCCCTCCTCTAATTGTAAATAGCCGGAAAGTCATCAAGCAAGCATTTAATAAACTTTTAATTTGAAATGGATTACCACATGTTGTGTTTGTTTACCCATTATTAAATCTCTCAGCTACATATCATTGGTAAAATCGGCATAGCTTTTGCTTATATATTACAAAACAAACACATGGGGGATATTAAGATGCTGTCGAAATATATTTAGGAAGACCTAATGAAACTAATACATGGAGAGGTTGAATCATTTTACACAAGATATATATGTTATTCTTGAAATTGTTCAATAAGAAAATTGCATATGCTTTATATTAATTGACCTTGCACAGTTAATCTCGAATAATTTGCCCAGCAATCATGACATGCATAAAGCATCTTCAAAGTGAATGCCCACTTCCAGCCAGGATGTCATTATATAGGGCAGGCTTCCAAATATTTTATTAAGAACACTGCAGCAAATTACTGCAGTAGTTGCTTGGCTTTAGTTTGAAATAATTTACATTGAAAACATTACCTAAAATGAAAAATTATATTTTTCTCTAATTTTGGCGTTTGGATTCTTATATAATTTGGCCACTTTGTATAATTGAAAGGCAATAACATTTATCAAATTTACAGGAAGCAAATGTTAATCTATTGTAAGAGGCAGAGTAAAAAGACAGAGAGTTAGTAAAAAGACCTATTGTAGCTATGCCAATTAGACATGTAAGTTATAAAGGTGACGAGAATACAGAGAATCTTTGTGCAAGGACAACTGGAGGGTTTACAAGATCAGTCTAGTGATGTAATAACAATTAGAGTGTAACCAAATTATCAAAGGGGTAAGGGAAAGTCTTTATAATGCTGTAGTATTATGTCAGTTATACAAATAATTACATAATATATACAACGTATACAGAAGGGGTGGAATGCAGTCAGTTCTCTCCAGTTCTCCCGAACACATTTTTAAAATAACAGCTGTTTTGCAGAACCGAGGAAAGGCTGCATGCCAATCCGGTCAGCCTTCCTGGATGCAACTGTTCCCGCTCCCTTTAGATGCTTACAAGCTTCTTTTGTGATGCAGGTGGCCCAATGATGTCATCGTGCTGACTGCGTCATAGCGCAGAAGACTGGGTAGAAGGGGCCAATGCATAAGCTAGAAGGCACCACGAGAAGTGGTAGGTATTCTTTACTGGGGTGGATGACTGGGCATTATTTATTAAGGGGTCAGAGTGTAGGCTTTATTTACTATGGAGGCACAGGGTGGGTATTATTTACTAAGGAGGCACAGTCGACATTATTTGCAAAGGGGGCACAGTGTGAGCATTATTTACTAAGGGGCACAGTCTGGGTATTATTTATAATTAAGGGAGCACAGTGTAGGCACAATTTATTATTAAGGGGCAACGTGTGGACATTTTTATTATTCAGGCGGCACAGCATGTAGCACTATTATGCTTTGGGTGCACACTGTGTTGTACTATTTTTTTAGGAGGCACAATGTGTATCGCTATTATATTCAGGGGGCACAGTGCATAGCACTATATTCAGGGCACACAGTGTGTAGCACTTTACTCAGGAGGCACAGTAAGTAGAACTATATTCAGGGGGCACAGTAAGTAGAACTATATTCAGGGGGCACAGTGTGTAGCACTATATTCAGGGGGCACAGTGTGTAGCATTTATATATATATATATATATATATATATATATATATACACAGGGTGGGCCATTTATATGGATACACCTAAATAAAATGGGAATGGTTGGTGATATTAACTTCCTGTTTGTGGCACATTAGTATATGGGAGGGGGGAAACTTTTCAAGCTGGGTGTTGACCATGGTGGCCATTTTGAAGTCGGCCATTTTGTATCCAACTTTAGTTTTTTCAATGGGAAGAGGGTCATGTGACACATCAAACTTATCGAGAATTTCACAAGAAAAACAATGGTGTGCTTGGTTTTAACGTTACTTTATTCTTTCATTAGTTATTTACAAGTTTCTGACCACTTTTAAAATGTGTTCAAAGTGCTGCCAATTGTGTTGGATTGTCAATGCAACCCTCTTCTCCCACTCTTCACACACTGATAGCAACACCGCAGAAGAAATGCTAGCACAGGCTTCCAGTATCCGTAGTTTCAGTTGCTGCACATCTCGTATCTTCACAGCATAGACAATTGCCTTCAGATGACCCCAAAGATAAAAGTCTAAGGGGGTCAGATTGGGAGGCATTTCTTCTGCGGTGTTGCTATCAGTGTGTGAAGAGTGGGAGAAGAGGGTTGCATTGACAATCCAACACAATGGGCAGCACTTCGAACACATTTTATAAGTGGTCAGAAACTTGTAAATAACTAATGAAAGAATAAAGTAACGTTAAAACCAAGCACACCATTGTTTTTCTTGTGAAATTCTCGATAAGTTTGATGTGTCACATGACCCTCTTCCCATTGAAAAAACTAAAGTTGGATACAAAATGGCCGACTTCAAAATGGCCGCCATGGTCAACACCCAGCTTGAAAAGTTTCCCCCTCCCATATACTAATGTGCCACAAACAGGAAGTTAATATCACCAACCATTCCCATTTTATTTAGGTGTATCCATATAAATGGCCCACCCTGTATATTAGGGTTCAGTGTGTAGCACTATTTTATTTAGGGGCATAGTTTGTAGCACTATATTAGGAAGCACAGTGTGGTCCTTTTTTTTTTCAGGAGGCACTATATGTGTCATGTAAATGTTTATTCTGCCTTTGACCTTGTCTGATCAGCACCGTAGTCACTAATAGTTCATAGAATGCTAAATTCCTTTTACATATATGTTACGGTAGATCCCTATTATAGAACATCTAACTACCTAACAACTGCAGGGGGTTCAAAAGTGTTGATAAGCAGGGCTGAAGGAGTTATGAAAGGCATAATAATGCATTTAGACGCATTCACAACAGCACACTGTTTCTAGGGGAGAATAATTCCAAAATACAGCATCCAATTAATCATAGAACAATACTTTTTTTGTCTAAGGCTACATTCACACGACAGTGAAAAAAAAAATGGCCATTAAAACTGATCAACTGTCGGTTTTTCATGGCCATTTTGCATCAGTGTGTCTCCAAATTTTCATCCATTTCCAGTCCGTCTGTCCGGCCTGGAAAAAAAGATGAATTTAATTTGTCAGGTTTTTTTTGTCCCAACCCCCTGAAAACACCAGAGTGCCCATGTAGATAGTGCCGCAATGTCCCTGTAGATAGTGCCACAGTGCCTACTGTAGATGGTGCCCACATAGTGCCACAGTGCCTTCATAGTGCCGCACTGTAGATAGTGCCACAGTGCCCACATATAAAGTGACATAGTGGCAACATATAAAGTGCCAGTGTCCTCATACTGCCACAGTGCCCACTGTAGCTTGAGCCACAGTGCCCACATAGTACCACAGTGCCCACATATAAAGTGCCAGTGCCCTCATAGGGCCACAGTGCCAACGGTAGACAGTGCCACAGTGCCTACATATAAAGTGGCACAGTGCCCACATACAAAGTGCCGGAGCCCACATAGATAGTGCCACAGTACCTATGTAGATAGCACTACAGTGTCCCCTGTAGATAGTGCCACACCACCCATATAGTGCCACAATGCCCATGTAGACAGTGCCACACCCCCTTGTAGATAGCACCACCCCCTGTAGATAGCACACCCATAAAGATAGCACCAATCCCCCCTCGTAGATAGCACCCCCTTGTAGATCGCACCCCCTGTAGATAGCAGCAACCCCCCTGTAGATAGTACCAACCCCCTGCTGTAGATAGAACCAACCCCCCCCTGTAGATACCACCACCCCTGTAGATAGCACCACCTCTGGCTGGGGATTCCGCTGCAGGAGTAGCCCCTGACGTCAGTGTCCTTGTATGGATAGTGACGCTAGGGGCTTCTCCAGTAGCGGAATAGTCTGGCCAGAACATCGTAAACGCTCTGGCAGGGGATTCCACTCTTAGAGCCCCTGACGGCACTGTCCATATATGGAAAGAGAGATCAGGGGCACCTTCTAGGAGTGGAGTCGCTGGCCAGACCGGCCTACAGGGAGCTACAGCGGTGCTATTTACCAGGGGCTCCATTTACGGGGGTTCCATCTACGTGGGTGTGTGCCATCTACGTGGGGTTGCCATCTATGGGGGGTGCTGCTATCTACATGGGGGTGCTATCTGCAAGGGGGTCAGAGGGAGCCCCTGGCGTCAATGTCCATATATGTGACAGTGACGTCAAGGGCTTTCCCAAGACAGGAGTCCCCGGTAAGAGATCTTGCTATGCTCTGGCCAGGGGCTCCATAGTTGAAAGCCCTGACTTCACTGTCCACATATGGACAGTAATGTCAAGGGCTTCCCTGGGCTCCGCACTCAAAGTAGCTCTGTGTGCGGGGAGTCCTCGGCCAGAATCAGTTTTACCGGCCATTACAAGGATTGATTCCTGAAAAACGGTTGTTAAAAATGTATCCATTGACTTCTTTGGGAGCCGTGGGGCCGTAAAAACGGACAAAGAACTGCATTGTTCTGAAAACGGCCATGTGATCTTCACACGTCCATTTTTCATTGTCGTGTAAATGTAGCCTAAATTATACAAATTATTGAATTGTAGGTATACAAAGGTACAGAAGGGAGACATACAAAGGTACATTAGGACCACATGGAAGTGTAATATGCCCATGTTCATGCGCCCCTAGATTTTACATTTCATGGCTTTAACCAATATTGTATGAATTTAGCTTCAGTTTAAATAAACAACTCTGTTTTAAACATCAATATGAAGAATACTGTACCATGAGAGTAAGTGAAGAAAAGACTTGGCGCATTCTGGCTGTGATATGACTTTTTGCAATCTTTTTGTCTTGATGGTTGCATATCCTCTTCAGTGTCTATGTCCTTATCATCATGGTTGGAATATGTAAGGAATTCTTGAGGTAGCTGGACAAATGTGTCATAATCTTGCTGTTTATTTGTACACAATGGAAGTTTTACAACCTTAAGTAAATAAAAATAAAATTGAAATGAGTAAAACATAACTCAACAGAACTCAATTAGAATTTAATGTAAATGCAAAGTTTTATGCCCTGTTCACAGAGTCTCTTGCCGCGTTTTTTGCGGAAACCACGGCAAAAACTGCAGCAAAAAGCGTCCGAAATTGCCTCCTATTGATTTCAATGAGAGGTGGAGGCGTTTTTTTACCGCGAGCAAAAAAAAATGCTCGCTGGAAAAAGAAGCGACAAAAATAAAGAAACATATTTTATGGACTAAGCATATATCAAAGGTGTGTTTTTTTTGTATACATATTAATTAATATTTATTAGTATTCTAAAGGACATTAAAGTTATGAAATTGTTTTGTTCAAATTTTCACAAACATGGCACCAAATATATCATTTAAAATCTCAGTCTGCTATAATACTGCTCTGTAATGAAAATAGTAAAAATAACACAAAGAAACTATGTATCAGCACTGCTCTATAGAAATACAATTCATATACCACAGTTGAAAATACGTAAAATTTAAGAATACCTTATAGGTTTGGGGATAAGTGACATTGTTACTAACTCCTAGCTGCATCTTAAACAAAAAAATGTGCCCTTGCAAGAGCTCTGCAGAAACAGCTTTGGGCATTTACAGTTGACTCCGATATCAGAAAAACTCAGTACACCATCGTGTGCCCTATGTGGGTAACTTTACATTGAAATGTATCAAGTTTAAAATTTGTCTAATCCTACATTGTACAAAAGAACCGTAACTAACATCCAACGTTCCAACTTTTACGGATTACTATTGTACAAATTACAATTATTTATTGTTATAAGAAATTCTCATTCTGAAAAATTCTGAGTGGTTGATTTAAAGTATTCTCACCTGAAAATATAAATTACATAGCCAGTTATCCAAATCGGCCATGATGAGATCCTCTATTTTAGTGAAGCGATCAATCCTAAAGTCGTAATGTCCTCGTAAAAATGGACACCTAAATTTGCCTTCGAGGACATTTAAGTTGTTGTCACAGAGAGGGAAGATCCCCCATCCCACTGCTCGATCAATGTAAGTGTCTTTTCCATGAAGTAGGTACAGTTCTAGGAGCAAAGTCATTCCAGACTTTATTTTCTTTTCAGTGGGCAGCAGCTAAAAATGTAAACAGGAAAGCGTTATTCAGTAATTAATGCAAGCTGAGAGCTCCATCCAAATCTATTCAGCTGTAAAATTATTAAAGAGCAGAGCCACACACATCAAAGGAAATTCAAAATGCGTTTCTGTCATAGGTTCCAACATTACTTGTGACAATCACTCTAATTTTATCATGCTTTATATCTCAGACTACTCAAATGGCTCCATGCTCCTTTCCATATAGTAACCGTTATAAAAATAAAAAAACAACAACTTGCATTTACTTCCATGATCAAGACATCAGGAATGAATTAATGCAGGTATAAGGTCAAAATCCATATATGTATGCAAGAATCTTATTCAAAGATTAGAATAAATGTGTTTTCTTTTACTTTTGTACTAGCAAGGGATTAGGGTAAAAACTGTTTTTTTTTTTTCGGTAATAGAGCTTAATTTATGCACATTTCCTACAGAAGCACAACTAAGGAGAAAGTTTTCAATACATTGATAATATACATTATGACAATGTATTCATAGGCTGTAGGTTATTACTGACTAAACCAAAACAAATAATAAAAGCATTATATAGAAACTAGTATAGAAAACTCGTTACACGGGTTTGCTAACAAAAGGAATGATGATAAGTATTTGTAAAAAATATTATAAAAAAAAATATAAGTGTATTTTAAAACCTAATTACCAAAATTTGAAACCTAAGAAAAATGCGGAAGGGCTTGCTGAATAATAGATTATTCACCCAGTGTAAAGGTATAATCATGGCCGGCCTTAGGTACGTGCGACCAGTGCGGACGCACAGGGCGGCGCCCGCCGCACTGTAAGGGGGGGCACCACCGGGAGTCCATGCTCTGCGCCATGGCCACTAGTCGGGACGCCAGCGGGTCAGATGCCACTCAGTGCACCGACCTCATACTGGCTGCCTTGCGCCCTGGCCACCGCTAGTCCGCTCACCCTGTCCTGCGTCCTGAATGACGAGACAAAGAGAGTATGGGCAGCACAGCAGAACATAAACCTCTAGGGTATCAGGGTGCAAGCCTCCAGGGATCCGACTTGTAAATCCCCAAATGTAGACGAAATAGAAAGAAGAGGCAGCACTCCAAAGTTCATATCAAAATGGAAAAGGTATTTATTCACCCATCAGTGCAAAAAGATAGCAACGTTTCAGCTATCTTTTTGCACTGATGGGTGAATAAATAGCTTTTCCATTTTGATACGAACTTTGGAGTGCTGCCTCTTTCTATTTAGTTCTGAATGAAGAGACAGGCGTGATGAGATCATTCAGGACGCAAGACAAGGAGGAGACACCGCGCTTCCTGTGCATTTCCCGTGCTGGTGGGGACACCGAGGGAACGTTTTCTCCAGGGCGGCTCCAGCTCCAGCAGGCAGTGTTTACCAGGAGCCCAGCAGGTAAGTCACTGACTGGACTTTGTTTGAATGTGGGAACTGATGGGGTTCTAAAAAGGGCAATAATGGCAAATGGACAGAGAATTCAGTGCCACCTTGGTGCCCATTTGCCACTTATTGCCCTTTTAGTGTCCTTCTATTCAGTGCCCCCTTGATGCCCATTTGCCATTTTGTTGCTCCGTTATTGTTCTTCTGTGACAAAAGATGCTAAAGTCTACAGGGGCAGTAAATGGCAAATCGGCATCAAGGGGCCCCCAAAAAGAAGGATTAAAAGGGGCAATAAGTGGCAAATGGGCACCATGGTGGCACTGAAAGGCACTAGAGTGTTAATAAATGTCAGATGGGCACAGAATTCAGTGCCTTCATAGTGCACATTTACTATTTGTTTCCCTTTTAAACCCTTTTCAGATTACGTGAAAAGCTATGTACCCCTTATTTTTCTATAAAAATCAGTGTGTTTGGTGAAACTTTGTAATTACATTTAAGGTTTCGTTCACATCTGCGTCAGGGCTCCGTTCAGGCGTTCCATCTGAGCTTTCCGTCAGAACGGAGCCCTGACTGAAACAAACGGAAACCATAGGTTTTCGTTTGCATCACCATTGATTTCAATGGTGACGGATCTGGTGCAAATGGTTTGCGTTTGTCTCCGTTGTGCAAGGGTTTCGTAGTTTTGACGCAATCAAAAGCGCAGTCGACTACAGTATTGATTCAATCAGGGTTCCGTTCTGATGGAAAGCCCTCATGGATTGCCTGAACGGAGCACTGATGCAAATGTGAACGGAGCCTTATTAAACTATTTTTACTTTTTGAAATACAGCTATTTTGTATTCTGTATACAGAGCAGCCGTATCTAGCGCTGAGACCTGAGTCCGTGGGACTGACGGGTTCAGTGTCAGCGTGTCCTGCGTGTCGGCGGTTCATAACTTAGATGTTATCGATAACAGGTGGATCCTGCGTGTCAGAGACACAGGACCTGCTGACACTGAACCCGTCAGACCCACTGGCCTGACAGATTCAGGTCTCAGCGCTAGATACGGATGCTCTGTATACAGAATACAAAGCAGCTGTATCTTAAAAAGTTAAAATAGTTTTTAATAAAAAGTATTTATTTAGAAAGTTGCACAAAACACACTGATTATTTAAAAAAACAAACAAAAAAAAAACCCGATTTCAAAGGTGTGCATAGCCTTTAAAGTGGTTGTCCGGAATACAAATTAAACATTTTGTTGAAGCAGCATGAGGAGTTAAAATAAAAAAAATAACTTATACTTACCTCTCTCCTCCCAGACGTTCCTGCGCTGAGGGCTCACATCAGATCTGTTCTCTGTTTGTATATAGTGGTGCCATCATGTTGATCGTACACCACCACTGCAGCCTATTAATAGCCTCAGCGGCGTTCAGCTGAGACCAGTAATTAGCTGCGGCGGTGATGTACTGTCGACATGATTTCACCGCTGCAGTCACTCTGTATACACACAGAACAGAGATAACAGAAGCCCCCAGTGCAGGAACGTCTGGGAGGAGAGCGGTGAGTATCAGGGCCGGCTCCAGGTTTATGTGGGCTCTTGGGCGACACAAGACTTAGTAGGCCCCTTTGTGGGGGAACTCACGGTGGCAGTAAAATGGCAGAAAATGTCAGTTTGTGCCCCCATATAGACGTTAGGCCCTGTTTATGCCCCCATATAGAAGTTAGGCCCCCAGTTTGTACCCCCATAAGTTTAGCACCCTCTGTAGATAGTGCCACACAGCCCCCCTCCCAGGTAGTGCCACACAGCCCCCCTCCAAGGTGGGGCCACACAGCCCCCCTCCCAGGTAGTGCCACACAGCCCCCCTTCGTGGTAGTGCCACACAGCCCCCACCTCCCAGGTAGTGCCACACAGCCCCCTCCTCCCTGGTAGTGTCCCACAGCCTTCTCCTCCCTGGTAGTTCCACACAGCCCCGCTCCCTGGTAATTCCACACAGCCCCCCTCCCTGGTAGTTCCACACAGTCCCCCCTCCCTGGTAGTTCCACACTGCCACCCTCCCTGTAGGTTGCGCCTTTTGGGGTTCCCTCTAGGAGTGGAATCCCCAGCCAGAGCATTGCCGACACTCTGTGTGGGGATTCCGCTTCAGGAGCAGCCCCTCATGTCACTGTCCATATATGAACAGTGTTTTCCGAGACAGCCCCAGAGCCATAGTCCCGAGCAGAGCACTACTAGCACTCTGCCCTGATTCTCCTGCTCTGCTCGTGATGACGGCAGAGTCAGCACCCTGTGGCCGAGTGGGCCCCTCTAGGGTAGTGGGCCCCGGCACTCGCCTGTGTTCGCCGGGTGCTGACGCCGGCCCTGGTAAGTATGGTCTGCTTTTTTATTTGAAGCCCTCCTCTCCTGCTGCCACATAAAAAGTTTAAACCCAGACAATCCCTTTAACCTCTTAACACGATTTGTCTATGTATTGCGAATGTGCATTCCAACAATATTGCATTTGCCACTGTGTGTTATCTGTGGTGTTACGTAGGACTGCAGGTAACACTAATGCATTATCTGTAATCAGAGAGTTATCATTGTGTGTTATCTGTGATGTTACATAGGATTGCAGGTAACACTAATACATTATCTGTACTCAGAGAGTTACCACTGTGTTATCTGTGGTGTTACATAGGACTGCAGGTGTGTGTGTATTTGTGGGTCTAAGTGCCTAGATATGTATCTGTACGTGTATATATTTTTGTGTGTGCATATACTACATTATCTGTACTCAGTTATCACTGTGTTATCTTTAATGTTACATAGGACTGCAGGTAACATCTACTACATTATCTGTAATCAGAGAGTTATCACTGTGTTATCTGTGGTGTTACATAGGACTGCAGGTAACATCCACTACATTATCTGTACTCAGAGAGTTATCACTGTGTTATCTGTAGTGTTACATAGGACTGCAGGTAACACTGCTACATTATCTGTACTCAGAGAGTTATCACTGTGTTATCTGTGGTGTTACACAGGACTGCATGTAACATCTACTACATTATCTGTACTCAGAGAGTTATCACTGTGTTATCTGTGGTGTTACATAGGACTGCAGGTAACTATCTGTTCTGTGTATATATGTGCCTGCGTGGGTATATTTGGGCCTGTATGTCCATATATTTACCTGTATGTATTTGTATAAGACCCATTATGTGTGTATACATGCCTCGTGTGTGTGTGTGTGTGTGTGTGTGTGTGTGTGTGTATATATATATATAGTGTATATTTGCCTGTATGTCTAAATATGTGCCTCTATGTATGTATAGTATATATGTTCCAGTATGTGCGTGTCTATATATGTGGTTAATTTTTTTGTTTTGTGGGGGGGGCAGCAATAGAGAATCCCGCACAGGGCGCCATCCAATCTAAGGCCGGCCCTGGGTATAATGTAGTAGATGTTACCTGCAGTCTTATGTAACAAAAGAAAATATACAAGAAAAATTGGTCCGCTCACCATTCATTCGAAGTAAGGACGCCACATTCCATGATTATTCGGTGAACAGGCAAGAGAGCTACGTCGGAAGTAGGTAGAAATCCAAGGAAAAAAGTTAAAGGTCCAGCACACGATATGATATGAAAAAATACAAAACTATTTAAGTCAAAATTAAAACAAGAAATTAAAAAATCCCGGGAGAGAATGCCTACGCATTTCGAACTTTTCAGTTCTTAATCGTGATTTTTTTCATATCATATCGTGTGCTGGACCTTAACTTTTTTCCTTGGAGTCTATATAACACCACAGATAACACAGTAATAACTCTCTGAGTACAGATAATGTAGATGTTACCTGCATTCCTATGTAAGGCTCTATTCACACGACAGGGTCCAAATGTCGGCCGATAAAAGTTTTTTTCATCCGTTTTGCATTCGTTCCGTTTCCGTTCCGGGCTGTGTTTCCGTTTTTAACTGCTGATTTTGACCCGTTTTGCATCTGTTTTTTTCCCTTCCCATTTTAAAAACGGATGAATTTCATTTGTAAATTTTCTGCCACACACTTCCCCCTGTAGATAATGTCACACCCTGCCCTCTGTATATAATGCCACGCACTTCCTCTGTAGATACTGCCACAGCCACCCTGTAGGTAATGCCACACAGAGCCCCTTGTAGTTAGTGCAACTCAAACCCCCTTGTACGTATTGCCACACAGCGCCCCTGTAGGTAATGCCACACACAGCCCCCCTGTAGGTAATGGCAAACAGCCCCCTGTAGGTAATGCCACACAGTACCCTTGTAGGTAATGGCACACAGCCACCCTGTAGGTAATGCCACACAGCCCCCTGTAGGTAATGCCACACAGCACCGTTGTACATAGCCTGCCCCATAGATGGAACCCCCGCATAGATGGCACCCCCTCTACCTTCCTGTAGGGGACCGCTCCTAGAGAAGTCCCTGACTTTAATGTCCAAATATGGACAGTGACGTTAGGGACTTCTCCTTGATCGGAATCACCGGCCACAGCGCCGGGGATTCAGTTTCAGAAGTCCCTGACATCACTGTCCATATATGGACAGTGAAGTCAGGGACTCCTCCTGGAGTGGAATCACTGGCCAAAGCACCGGGGATTCTGCTTCAGAAGTCCCTGACGTCACTGTCCATATATGGACAGTGACGTCAGGGACTTTTCCTGGAGCGGAATCCTCGGCCACAGCTTCAGCCGAAGCTGATGCCGGGGCTTAGGAATTCAGCTCTTACAGGGAGCAACAAAATACCCTACTCCTCTTCCTCACATGCACTTCACACTGTGAGGAGGAGAAGAGAGTGGGTGGGCGGCAGAATGCACAGCCGTCACTCGGATCACATCTGAGTGACAGCCGTGCTTTACATGGCCCCATAGACTTCTAAGGGAGCCGTGCGGCTGGGAGAACAGTTGAAGCAGGAACCTTGGTGAGTGGCTCGTGACCCCCCAGAGGTCTTCACACGACCCCCAAGGGAGTCGCAAGCCACAGTTTGTAATGTATTGTGCTGTCCTCTATCCACCGCAAAAACATACAGCACAATACAATACATTACAGGCCCCGACCCCCCCCCCCTCTGCGGCTCACTAGGTGTTGTTGACAACCACCACAAAGAATCACTTCATAGAGGGAAACATTGGTGAGTGCCTCCGCCGCTCTTTCTTATATATATTGAGCGTGGACGTGGTGTCCAATCAACTGTGCCTCGGAAACCATGTGGTGTCTTTAACTGTTGTCCAATCAACTTTGCCTCGGAAACCACGTGGTGTCCTTAACTGTGCTTCGGACACCACATCCTTCCCGATTATATATAAGATGATTAAGGTAAGACCCGGGACTCATACGTTTTTGCTTTTGCAATAAGAATTTATTTCAAACAATTCACATAAATTAACAATAAATTCTTATTGCAAAAGCAAGAACATACAGTGAAGGAAATAAGTATTTGATCCCTTGCTGATTTTGTAAGTTTGCCCACATGAACAGTCTAGAATTTTTAGGCTAGGTTAATTTTACCAGTGAGAGATAGATTATATAAAAAAAAAAAAAGAAAATCACATTGTCAAAATTATATATATTTATTTGCATTGTGCACAGAGAAATAAGTATTTGATCCCTTTGGCAAACAAGACTTAATACTTGGTGGCAAAACCCTTGTTGGCAAGCACAGCAGTCAGACGTTTTTTGTAGTTGATGATGAGGTTTGCACACATGTTAGATGGAATTTTGGCCCACTCCTCTTTGCAGATCATCTGTAAATCATTAAGATTTCGAGCCTGTCGCTTGGTAACTCGGATCTTCAGCTCCCTCCATAAGTTTTCGATGAGATTAAGGTCTGGAGACTGGCTAGGCCACTCCATGACCTTAATGTGCTTCTTTTTGAGCCACTCCTTTGTTGCCTTGGCTGTATGTTTCGGGTTATTGTCGTGCTGCAAGACCCAGCCACGAGCCATTTTTAATGTCCTGGTGGAGGGAAGGAGGTTGTCACTCAGGATTTGACGGTACATGGCTCCATCCATTCTCCCATTGACGCGGTGAAGTAGTCCTGTGCCCTTAGCAGAGAAACACCCCCAAAACATAATGTTTCCACCTCCATGCTTGACAGTGGGGACGGTGTTCTTTGGGTCATAGGCAGCATTTCTCTTCCTCCAAACACGGCGAGTTGAGTTAATGCCAAAGAGCTCAATTTTAGTCTCATCTGACCACAGCACCTTCTCCCAATCACTCTCAGAATCATCCAGATGTTCATTTGCAAACTTCAGACGGGCCTGTACATGTGCCTTCTTGAGCAGGGGGACCTTGCGGGCACTGCAGGATTTTAATCCATTACGGCGTAATGTGTTACCAATGGTTTTCTTGGTGACTGTGGTCCCAGCTGCCTTGAGATCATTAACAAGTTCCCCTCGTGTAGTTTTCGGCAGAGCTCTCACCTTCCTCAGGATCAAGGATACCCCACGAGGTGAGATTTTGCATGGAGCCCCAGATCGATGTCGATTGACAGTCATTTTGTATGTCTTCCATTTTCTTACTATTGCACCAACAGTTGTCTCCTTCTCACCCAGCGTCTTACTTATGGTTTTGTAGCCCATTCCAGCCTTGTGCAGGTCTATGATCTTGTCCCTGACATCCTTAGAAAGCTCTTTGGTCTTGCCCATGTTGTAGAGGTTAGAGTCAGACTGATTAATTGAGTCTGTGGACAGGAGTCTTTTATACAGGTGAACATTTAAGACAGCTGTCTTTAGTGCAGGCACCAAGTTGATTTGGAGCGTGTAACTGGTCTGGAGGAGGCTGAACTCTTAATGGTTGGTAGGGGATCAAATACTTATTTCTCTGTGCACAATACAAATAAATATATATAATTTTGACAATGTGATTTTCTTTTTTTTTTTTTATATATATAATCTATCTCTCACTGGTAAAATTAACCTAGCCTAAAAATTCTAGACTGTTCATGTCTTTGACAGTGGGCAAACTTACAAAATCAGCAAGGGATCAAATACTTATTTCCTTCACTGTATGAGTCCCGTGTCTTACCTTTATATTATACTACGGAGTGGAATCCTGCCTGTGCACCAACACAATGTAGTGCCATGTATCTATTTATAAAATTATATAGAAATTAGTCATAAGTTAATCTTTTATTAAAACAAGTAAGTAGGGCCAGCACAAGGGTAGATAGAATAGGCCTTGGCCGAAAGCCACGTGTGGGAGGGCAATTTATGTATTGACAAATAAATACATAATAACAAAACATTGCTTTGCCTTTAATAATCTATATCTATCTATCTATCTATCTATCTATCTATCTATCTATCTATCTATCTATCTATCTATCTATCTATCTATCTATCTGTCTATCTAACAAAATTGTGATTAAAAATCGTCTTCTAAAGGGGTGATCCTCACAAATAAGAGGATGAGGGCCAACATACAGTTCTGTGGAAAAGTATTTGCCCCCTTCCCAATTTCTTCTATTTTTGTATATTTGTCACATTTGAATGTTTCAGATCATAAAACTACTTTTAATATTAGACAAAGATAACCGAAATAAACAAAAAATTCTGTTTTTAAATGATGATTTCTTTTTTGAGGTAAAAAGGCTGTTCAACCCTACCTGGTCTTATGGGAAAAAGTAATTGCCCCCTTAGCTACTAAGTTAACCAGTTAACCAAATTCAATTGGCATTTGTTTTCAATTCCACTAGCCACAACAAGACATGTTTACTGACAGCAATATATATATATAAAATAGTATATTTTATTAGACAAATAACACGGACAATTTAAAATACAAAAAGATACAACTCTAGTGTGAATTGCGGAGACAATGTCAATAATTACTGCTAACTCAGATATATGGGTGTACATATGAGTAACTAGACCAATGAAAGATCAAGACACATCCCCCTGAGGAAGCATACGTGGCGAAACGCGCGTCGGGGTTCATGTAGCGGAGCTGACACTACTAACCACTTTTTGTTGCTATCTATGGGTGAGTTCATGATCTGACATATGACTCTTTTGACAGCAGTGTTACTAGTTATTAGATCTGTACTTTACAGCTATTTCTCCTAAGAGATTTTCTTCTTATGAGGGAGGGTATACTGGTGTTAAATGTGTCTTGATCTTTCATTTGTCTAGTTACTCATATGTACACCCATATATCTGAGTTAGCAGTAATTATTGACATTGTCTCCGCAATTCACACTAGAGTTGTATCTTTTTGTATTTTAAATTGTCCGTGTTATTTGTCTAATAAAATTTACTATTTTATATATATATTGGCGTCAAAAGCTCTGGTTGTTTCTTCATAGTATGTGAATTTGTTATGGAGCTGCCTATGTGACATGGGGGGTACGTTTTGTTATTTGCAGTGCCCAGCCCTTATTACACACCTGTTTCGAGTCTATATATTGATTTATGTTTACTGACAGGCCTTTTAAACCTAAACATTACTTAACCCTTTCAGGACCAAGCTCATTTTGGCCTTCAGGACCAGCCCTATTTTTTCAAATCTGACATGTGTCACTTTATGTGGTAATAACTCTGGAATGCTTATACCTATCCAAGCGATTCCGAGATTGTTTTCTCGTGACATATTGTACTTTATGTTAGTGAAAAAAATTGGTCGATAAATGTAATATTTATTTGTGAAAAATGCCAAAATTTGGCGAAAATTTGCAAAAAATATGATTTTTCTAAATGTAAATGTATCTGCTTGTAAAACAGATAGTAATACCACCCAAAATAGTTACTATTTAACATTTCCTATATGTCTACTTTATGTTTGCATTGTTTTTTGAACGTCCTTTTTTGTTTCGAGGACGTTACAAGGCTTAGAATTTTAGCAGCAATTTCTCACATTTTCAAGAAAATGTCAAAAGGCTTTTTTTTCAGGGACCAGTTCAATTCTGAAGTGGTTTTGAGGGGCCCATATATTTGAAAACCTTAAAAAACACTTTATTTTAAAAACTGCACCCCTCGAAGTATTTAAAACAGCATTCAGAAAGTGTTTTAACCTTTCAGGCGTTTCACAGGAATTAAAGCAATGTAAAGGTGAAATTTACCAATTTTATTTTTTTTGCTGAAATTCATTTGTAATACATTTTTTTCTGTAACAGAGAAAGTTTTACCAGAGAAACGCAACTCAATATTTATTGCCCAGGTTCTGCAGTTTTTAGAAATATCCCACATGTGGTCCTAGTGTGGTAATGGACTGAAACACCAACCTCAGAAGCAAAGGAGCAGCTAGAGGATTTTGGGGCCTCCTTTTTATTAGAATATATTTTTGGTACCATATCAGGTGTAAAGAGGTCTTGTGGTGCCAAAACAGTGGAAATCCCCAAAAAGTGACCCCATTTTGGAAACTACACACCTCAAGGAATGTATCTAGAGCTATAGTTAGCATTTTGACCCCACAGTTTTTTTGCTAAATTTATTTGAATTAGCCTGTAAAAATCAAAATTATTTTTTTTCCTGAAAAACCATAGAATTTTAAATTTTTTACAAGGAATAAATGAGAAAAAGCACCCCAACATTTATAAAGCAATTTCCCCTGATTACGGCAATATCCCATATGTGGTAATAAACTGCTGTATAGACCCATGGGAGGTCTCAGAAGGGTAGGAGCACCATTTGGATTTTGAAGCACAGATTTTGCTGGAATGGTTTTCAGTGCCATGTCGCGTTTGTAACGGACTGGAGGGACCAAAACAGTTGAAACCCCCCAAAAGTGACCCCATTTTGGAAACTACACCCCTCAAGGAATATATCTAGGGCTATAGTTAGCATTTTGACCCCACAGTTTTTTTGCTAAATTTATTTGAATTAGTCTGTAAAAATGTACATTTTTTTTCCTGAAAAAAACATAGAATTTTCTAATTTTTACAAGGAATAAAGGAAAAAAAGACCCCAATATTTATAAAGCAATTTCCCCTGATTACGGCAATACCCCATATGTGGTAATAAACTGCTGTATAGACCCACGGCAGGTCTCAGAAGGGTAGGAGCACCATTTGGATTTTGGAGCGCAGATTTTGCTGGAATGGTTTTCAGTACTATGTCGCGTTTGCAATGGACTGGAGGGACCAAAACAGTGGAAACCCCCCAAAAGTGACCCCATTTTGGAAACTACACCCCTCAAGGAATATATTGAGTGGTATAGTGAGCATTTTGACTCCACAGATTTTTGCTGAATTTAGTGTAATTAGGTCATGGAAATGAAAATCTACGTTTTTTTTCAAGTAAAATTAAGTTTTACCTCAGATTATTCCATATTCACAATAGATAAAGGAGAAAAAGCACCCAAAAATTTGTAAAGCAAACTCTCCTGAACACAGAAATACCCCATATGTGGTCAGAAACTGCTCTTTGAACCCACAGCAGGGCTTACAAGGAGCACCATTTGGCTTTTGGAGCTCAAATTTAGCTGGAATTGTTTGCTGAGGCCATGTCGCATTTGCAAAACCATTGAGGGGCCAAAACAGTGGAAACCCCTAAAAAATGACCCTATTTGGGAAACTACACCCCTCAAGAAATTTATCTAGGGGTATAGTGAGCATTTAGACCCTAGAATTTTTTTGCATAAATTATTGGAATTAGTGAAAATGAAAATCTAATTTTTTTTCGATAAAATATAGGTTTTGAAAAATTTTTTTAATTTCCATAGGGACTAAAGGAGAAAAAGCACTCCAATATTTGTAAAGAAATATCTTCTGAGTATAGTTAAACCCCATATGCAGTCATTTACTGCTGTTTGGACACACGGCAGGGCCCAAAAGGGAAGGAGCATCATTTGGCTTTTGAAGCTCCAATTTATCTGGAATGGTGTGCATAGGCCATGTCGCATTTGCAAAGCCCCTTAGCCCCAGTGGAAACTCCCCGAAAGCAACCATATTTTGGAAAGTTTACCCTCAAGGAATGTGTAGTTACCTTATATGTTTCAATTACCGACTGCTTGGACATTTTTCAGGGCCTTGAGTGGACTGTGTGCATTTTGGCTTTCAGCTTGCATTTTAACAATATATTACTTTGCTTTTTTGAAATAAAGAAACTTTCTAATATACTTAATTTTTAAAACCTGCATGGATTGCAGGTTTTCATTCCCCATTGCATAGACCCGGCCGTTCTTGCTGCCACGCTTCGACACAGACTATAGGAGTTCCTCTCCTCTCTGTTTGTCGATGACACGTATAAAAGGGCTGGCTGCCTGGCTCAATTCATCAGCTAAGCCTTAAGGGGGAAGGGGCTGGATAGCTGATGAATTGAGCCAGGCAGCCAGCACCTTCATCCGCATTATCAACACACAGAGAGGAGGGGGATGCTCCTTCTCCCGGAGATTGTGTTGACGCATCCCAGCAAGAATCGCAGCTCCACACTTCTGGGTCCACACAATGGGGACTAAAACCTGCAACACGTGCAGGTTTTAAAAATAGAGTATATTAGAAAGTTTATTTATTTCACAAAAGCAAAATGCTAAATAGTTTTTCTTTTCATCGGACAACCCCTTTAGGTACATTTTTATTTTTGGGTATACTTTGGCTGGTGGTTCATTTATGAAGATGGGTTTTTGACAAGAATGGCAAGAACAAAAATATCCAAGAAAATTTTGGCACACTAAAGATAAACTAAATTATATTCTTGAATGTCTAAAATGGGACAAATGAATAAAGAGTTTAAAAACGTGGCTCTGTGTGGAAAATTTTAAAGCAGTCAATGAGACACAAGGCTGGGAGTGATGGGCAATCTGGGCAATAATAACGGGTATCACACCTCATTCCTTTCTTGGTACATACACGACATCTTCTTTGGGGGTACTTTCTTGATTCAGTTGAGGGAATTACAGCAATAAAATGTCGCTCAGTGAGTCTTTTGACAGATTCAGATTCTAATGGATGAGTGGGGCCAACATTTGCTAAAACAAGATCTTCAATGACCATTTTCTGGTAATCTAGAAAAGTATTTGCATTTCCTGCCTTTTTGTATAACACAAACGAGTTGTATGTGGCAGCCTGAAATAGGTAAATAACTAATTTTTTGTACCAGGTATAGGATTTTCTTGATACCTGGTATGGCTGTAGAACCTGATCAGCAAGGTCTACTCCCCCCATGTATTTGTTGTAATCAATGATTGACACAGGCTTTTGCTTTTGGGTAGTAGAACCTCGTTCTACAACATCCATTGTTGCATCAGTGTGGATCGAGCTGAGGATAAAAATATCCTTTTTGTCTTTGTATTTTAGGGCAAGCAGCTCTCCGCTGCAAACACCGCCTGACTGACCCTTTTTGTACTTTTCATTCACCAATGATTGTGGAAACCCCTGGCGGTTTTTACGAATGGTCCCACAAGCCCCTGCGTTCTGTTTGACCAAACTTTTAAAAAGGGGTATGCTTGTGTAGTAGTTGTCCACATACAGGTTATGGCCCTTTTCTAGAAATGGGGTAATAAGCTCCCAAACAATTTTTCCACTTGTCCCTAGATAGGGGGGGCATCCTGGTGGGTTTAGTTGGCTATCTTTTCCCTCATAAATGCGAAAAGCTGATGTATACCCTGTTGAACTCTCGCACATTTTATAGAGCTTTATTCCAAATCTTGCTCTTTTAGATGGAATGAATTGTTTGAAGTGCAGTCTCCCTTTGAATTTTACTAGGGACTCATCAATGGAAATGTTTTGCGTGGGGGTGTAAATTAATAAAAATGTGTCTGACAACGCTTTGATGATGGGCCTGATTTTGTAGAGTCGGTCATAATCTGGGGCACTTCTAGGGAGGCACTGACTGTTATCGTTGAAATGCCAAAATCTCATGAGCAATTTCATAACGGGCTCTAGGAAGAATGGCAGAAAAGGCAGGGGTGGTTAGAACGGGACGGGTGGACCAGTATGATCGAATGCTCGGTTTTTTAACAAGCCCCATGGCAAATGTGAGGCCTATAAATTTCTTCATTTCATCAATATCTGTTGGCCTCCATGAATTTTGCCTGGCATAATATGAACGGGGATTCTGAGAGATGAATTGGGAAGCATATAAATTAGTTTGGAAAATAATATGTTCCAGCAAATCATTTGTTAGAAATAAGTAAAAAAAATTAATTGGACAAAAACCTTCCACCTCCACATTTGTACCTGGGGTGGCATTAAAGTCAGGGATGAATGGCACACCAGAATTTGAAGCCTCCCATCTAGTAAATGCTACATCTAGTGGCAAACTCTCTTGTAGGTTGGCATGCGCTTCTTCGCTAAAATGAGGCATGTCACTTGTACTGGGCATCGTGCCCTGATTTGGAGATGTTTCTCCAACAGCCCTCTCTACCTGTCCTGTACTGGTCCTTGTATTTTTTCGCGATGAACCAGAATGACCGCTAGACTCAGAGCTGTCACTTTCGCTAACAGCAAAACCCTCAAAATAGTCTTCGCCATCTGACAAGACACTATCTTCACTGTCAGAGCATAAAAGGGCATATGCCTCCTCTGCAGAATAAAATTGACGGGCCATTTTATTACGTTTATATTTTTATACATAAAGGTATATAAACGTAAATGGTATGAAGTTCGTTAATTTAATTAGAACAAATTAATTGACTGGCACAGCACTTCCTATCAAATTGATTACGAATATAACTTATACTACCCTAACCGTCACCCTAAATTATTACTAACTATACCGTAATAATTATTATTACTAACTACCCTAATACTAAAACCTAGCACTATACCCTAACCCTATATCCTACCTAACAAGGCAGATTAATGGGATTGGGGGAAATTGTTATGTGGTGTGTTTTTTCACTGTGTCTTAGGCCTCATTTACACGAGCGTATTATACGCGCGTGCGACGCGCGTGCTTTTCACGCGTGTCGTACGCACCTATAATAGTCTATGGGGCTGTTTAGACGATGCGTGAATTTTGCGCTGCGTGAGTGCGTTGCGTAAAACTCACGACATGTTCTATATTCTTGCGTTTTTCACGCAACACGCACCCATTGACTTCAATGGGTGCGTGAAAACAACGCATGCCACACGGACGGTCCTGCGTTGCATGCGCGAAAATCACGCAAGAGCTGTCAAACTCCTGAATGTAAACAGAAAAGCACCACGTGCTTTTCTGTTTACAAACATCCAAACGGAGTGTCAAATTCGAGATGAGCGCACCGAACTTCACCGGGTTCGGCCAAACTCGTTTTGACCGAAACCGGTAAAAAATGTTCGGGTACGCGACGTCAGGAGACAGTCACTGTCCACGGTGCTGAAAGCGTTAAACTGGTTCAGCACCATGGACAGTGACTTCCGCTCCGAAAATCCATGAACCTGTAAAAAAAAAAAGACGTTCTGACTTACCGATAACTCCGGTCCGACCTCCCGGGATGACAGTTTAGTCCAAGTGACAGCTGCAGCCAATCACAGGCCAAGCACAGGCTGCAGCCAATCACAGGCTGCAGCGGTCTCATGGACTGCGGCGTCATCCTGGGAGGTGGGGCCGGATGACAAGAGAGGGACGCGTCACCAAGGCAACGGCCGGGAGCCCGGACTGGGGGAAGCAGGAAGTTCTTGGTAAGTATGAAATTTTTTTTTTATTCACAGGTTGGTGTATATTGTGTTCGGCATTCACTGTCGAGGGTGCTGAAAGAGTTACTGCCGATCAGTTAGCTCTTTCAGCACCTTGGACAGTGACGGGCGTCGACTAGCCTCATCTCTATGATGGCGGCTGCGTGAAAATCACGCAGCCGCGCATCATACACGGATGACACACGGAGCTGCCAAGTGCCTTTTGCGCGTGCAAAACGCAGCGTTTTTTGCGCGCGCAAAACGCACACGCTCGTGTAAATGAGGCCTTATACTGTGATATTTACAGATCTGACACTGTCTCTCCTCTGTTTGCTCTCTGACAGAGCAGCAGGGGAGAGACAGTGTTTATATATACTTGGTCCCAGAGAAAGTTTGTTGCTGCAACAAACTTTCCCTGCGATGGCCATGATTTGTTACCATGACCAGGACCTGAACCAATCAGGTCCCGATCATGTCTCCAGGACCAGAGGCACTGTCTCTCCTCTTTCGGAACAGCAGAGGGGAGACAGTATAGGTTACAGGGAAAGTTTGTTGCTACAACAAAATTTCCCTGCGATGGCCATGATTTGTTACCATGACCTGAACCAATCAGGTCCCGATCATGTCTCCAGGAGCAGAAGCACTGTCTCTTCTCTGTTTGCTCTCTGATGGAACAGCAGAGGGGAGACAGTGTAAGTTACAGGGAAAGTTTGTTGCTACAACAAACTTTCCCTGCGATGGCCATGATTTGTTACCATGACCAGGACCTGAACCTATCAGGTCCCGATCATGTTTACAGGAGCAGAGGCACTGTCTCTCCTCTGTTTGCTCTCTGATAGAACAGCAGAGGGGAGACAGTGTAGGTTACGTGGGAAAGTTTGTTGCTACAACAAACTTTCCCTGCGATGGCCATGATTGGTTATCATGACCATCACATGAACGGGACCTGAACCAATCAGGTCCCGATCATGTCTCCGGGACTAGAGGCACTGTCTCTTCTCTGTTTGCTCTCTGATAGAACAGCAGAGGGGAGACAGTGTAGGTTAGGACGGAAAGTTTGTTGATACAACAAACTTTCCCTGCGATGGTCATGATTGATTATCATGACCATCACATGTTCGGGACCTGAATAAATCAGGTCCCGATCATGTCTTTGGGACCAGAGGCAGGTGACAGCAGCGAGATCCGGGTGTCAGCGCTATTCTGAGACACCCAGATCTCGCTTTTAACATCCACCGTGAATTCACGTCGGCACTGCACAGAGCCCAGCAAGTGCCGACGTGAATTTACTGTGGGCGGTCGGAAAGCGTTTAAAAGGAGCAATGTGAAGCACGCTAGAAAGTCTGTCTCAAAAAGCACCAAAAAATGCCACATTCTAAAGAGATTCAAATACAGATGTGAGACAAAGTCATTGAAATCTACCAGTCTGGAAAGGGTAACAAAGCTATTGCTACGGCTCTGAGACTTCAGCGAACCACAGTGAGAGCCTTTATCCACAAACCGGAAAAAAACTATGAAAAGTGGAGAAACTTCCCAGCAGTGGCTGGCCTAACAATATTTCACCAAGAGCGTATCTAAGTCTTATCCAAGAGGTCACATAAGAAAGCAGGCCAACATCTAAAGAACTGCGGGCCTCACTTGCCTCAGTTAAGGTCAATGTACATGATTCCACAATAAAAAAGACACTGGGAAAAAATGGCAAATTGGAGAGTTGCAAGGCGCAAGCCGCTGCTGACCAGAAAGAACACAAAGGCTGGTCTCGCATTTGCCAAAAAACATCTAGATGACCCGAAAGACTTATGGGATAATATTCTGTGGACTGGTGAATCAAAGTTGGCACTTTTTGGAAGACATGGATCTCCTTACATCTGGCAAAAAGATAACACAGCATTCCACCCTAAGCACATCATCCCAACAGTCAAACGTGGCGGTGGTATTGTGATGATCTGGGGCTGCTTTGATTCTGCAGGACCTGGACAACTTGTCATAATTGATGGAACCATGAATTCTGCTCAATCAAAAAATCTTGAAGGAGAAAGTCCACCCATAATTTTGTGAACTAAAGCTCAAGCACAATTGGGTTATGAAGCAGAACAATGATCAGAAGAACATAAGCAAGTCCACCTCTCCATTTAGGAATTAGAGGTCCCCAAATGCAATTTTTTGTAGGGGTGTTATATCAGTAAATGGCCAGAACACTGCAGGCACTGACCTTTATGATGCCCACCCACTCTGGTGCTGCTTCCCCTTGTTCTGTATATTGTTATAGAGCTCTTTGCTCTCTTGCATTATCTTCCGCTGCATTTGGGTACCAGTACCCAACACATTAATGCAGGAAGAAGGTTGATGGGCAAAAATGTCATCATTTCTTTTTAGGTATAACCAATAGTTGCAGAGCACTGACTGAGGGGAGGTGTGGTTTTGACAACCGCTGCTACCTCTTTAGACCCTTGCAGCAGCGGTTGGTAAAACCACAGCTCCCCTCAGTCACAGAGCTCTATAACATTATACAGAACAGGGGGAAGTGTGGGTGTCAATAATCAAGGTCAGTGATCTGCATATATAGCTATTTTTATTCCTACATATGACATGTATAATCAAAACCATGACTGAAAGTGTATAATTTGAATGAAAAATACATAAGATACAACATTTGGACTAAATGAAACTGAGTCTACATCAATTGTTCGCTTTATTCTTTGTGTTAAATGTCTTGTTTTATGAGCCTTTTTATTTTTTAATTTCCTGGCACAATCAATGTCAGTCTTTAGCTTTGCTAATGATAGTTCTAGAAATTGTTCTTAAAAACTGTTGACCATGAAGTCTTGTTTTTTTCTTTAATTACAAACAGCAGTTTGTTTTTTTCCGTCTTTTTAACTGGTCCACATTACTTCCACATTCTAAAGTCAATGGCACATGGGTCATTTTGTATATTCTTTCTGCTCAGCAACATCTAACACCTGCTTACAAAGTATTGCAAGTTTGCGCTCAAACACAGGCCTTATTTTATTAACCCTTAGACCCCCACAATCAGCATATTTACATTGTAGGTGCTGATGCCTCGTGCAGATAGACCATAAAGTCCCCTAAAAGGTTGGGTACGCTTTAAACTACCTGCAATCTAGAGACACATAAGGGCCCTAAAGAGAAGACAGAATTTTCTTATAACAACTTCCCTATTGCACCTCACACAGCGTTAATTCAGATTAATTGAACAGTCAAAGAAATTTCTATAACAAATCTGCTGCGTGTAAATCGACTCTTAAAGTGAATGGGGCTGATTTGCAATACATGACACAGCCCATGGACAATGGTGGCGTTGTTTCTGGAAAATAAGCATATACTTTTTTCTAATTTCGGACATCCCCTTTAGGTTTTATATAAAGAAAAACTCCTTATGATTTGTTACATTGAGTATTTTAATTAATGTCACAGTTACATTATCACTATTATTAAAAGGATTAACTATTTAATCTTCCAATTTCCCATATTCCTATATTGAATGTAAAAAATAATTTTATAGTTAATGCTGTTTTTATTTTGTTACTGCCATATTTCCCACTTATGAAAAATGATTCCTTCATTCTCTACAAAGTTTCTGCTCTAGTTTTTGTAAAAACACAGTGTATTTGGCACTTATTAAAATCATTTCCATTCTCAGACAGATGCTGACATAAAGAAAATAACCTCTTAGGAAGTGGCGGTCTCATCATCTTTCAAAAATGAATACCTCGGGTCATGTTAATCAATTTCTGATATATGTAGTTTGCAGAAAGCACTTCTTGGCAAGGAAATGTGGGCATGACTAATAGTGACAAGCATATGAATCCCATTCTCCATACATTTTAGAACTGG
The DNA here is from genome assembly GCF_050947455.1 of Rhinoderma darwinii. Classification (NCBI taxonomy): domain Eukaryota; kingdom Metazoa; phylum Chordata; class Amphibia; order Anura; family Rhinodermatidae; genus Rhinoderma; species Rhinoderma darwinii. Next base: position 152,215,869 of record NC_134691.1, on the reverse strand, counting down.
TCCATTCTAGAAGACTTTACTTTCTGAAGTATTAAAGAGCCCTTAAATAAAAAAAATAAAATCAAGCACTTTTTTTCTTCTTCCTTCAAGCATAAAAATTGAATCACATTAATTTTAAAGGAATACTATATTTTAAACTCAAAGATGAAATAGCTGTGCACCTAGTGACTACATGATAAGTATTCTAAAAACTTGCAAGAAAGGGCAGTAAATTTTTCACAGCATGTGCACATCATTTATTACATTATAAATGTGTAGTGCCCTTTATGTAATGAATAATTGATCGTTGGCATGACTTACATAGTGGACCTTCATTCATTTTAACATCTGAATGCTGCTAAAACATTGTATCGGAACATAATGAGAGTATCAATATAAATAAAAATGACTTAGCGCAATGCGACTTGAACATATTCAAATAGCCTAGTTTACTCAGTCACAAATAATTCTCACTAATACATAGCAACCAATAAGATACTTGCTTTCATGACCTTATTTTTAATTGGTTAGCCAGTAGACAGGCACATATTACACAAAATTGACACCACATTTGGGGTGTACTGCCGAATAAGCTTGGCCAATTTCCTGGCGTATATGCCAAACTGCCTTTATGCCAAAATGATATCCTTAAAATAATCTCTGGTAAACTCGGCCGGATCTGTGACTGTGACGGAGGTCTCTAAAGGAACCCCAAATGCAGGTGTGAATGAGGCCTTAGATTGACTGATCCAATGTCTATAGTCAGTTTTATGCTGTCTGATATTTTAATGTCAATAGTGTCTATAAGCTACTAATTTGCCTTGTTCGGATGAGTTCATATATATTTGGACATTTGGCTAAAAGATATATAGTAGATTTGGCCATTTTTAGGGAAAGTGTGTAATAGAGGCCAAGCACATTAGGTTGCTAAACTGGCTCAAAGTCCAGCAATATCATGTGTAATCAGATCAGCCAGACCAGCATGTTATTTCAATAGAAGGGGAAATGGGCCAGACAGGTTTGGTGCTCCCTGTCTCCTAGAGAAACAATAGGATTTTACAGGAAAAGTTCTGTCCAACTTAACTTTCCCTGATAGCGTCCTTTAGACAAGAGTCTAAATAGCCCCATAGATTTGGATTCTGCCAAAATGTGTGGTTCTGCTAATAATATAAATGTCTATGGACAGCTTTAGACAATTCCAAAATTAATCTATATCAGGTATACTATTAGATTAGCATTAGTTGCTTGTAAAGTTAGTGTCCATTTAAACCAGATGTGCAGTAGAGGATGTAAAAACAGTTTTCAATATTGTTATTGATATCTATCTTTTTATTTTTTTATTTATTTATTTATGTATACAAAATATAATAAAGACATACTAGTACAAATACATCAGCTCTTCAATTCTATTTTTTATTCTTAAAAAAATCTATATAGGGGGGCGGAGCTTGCCGCTGACTGAGATGGCGGTGCAAGACAAGTTCTCCTGCATACCGAGTAGCTAAGTAGCGGCTCACAGCGACAGATCGCCTTGAAAAGAAGCGGAAAAACGAGGGTTCCACTCCTTAAACTTCCTAGCACCGGGGAGCAACATGACTAAGAGGAGGGGAGCAAAGGTAGAGCTGAAAAAGCTCCCGGACTACTTCCCAGCGACGGACCGCATCCAAGATGGCACCGGCTCGCCTCATGAGAGGGAAGACACGCGTCCCAGTGCCTCAACAACGGCTAACCCAGGTCAGTCAGCAGAAAGGGATATATCTATCCAGGGGAGCTCAAAAGATGTGGGCATCCCGGCCAAACGGGGGGCGACTCGTTCAGCACCCTCCCCGCCTAACAGCATGAACCCGAGTCAGGAGAAAGCACAGTCCCCTGCTCCATTAACGGCCTGCGTGGGCGGCCTTACAGCAACCAACGTTCCTGAAATGGCGGCCATCTCAGACGATGCACCCCTTACTACTGCTATCATGAAGGGGTTAATACAGTCGTTGCAAAGCTCAATATCGGAGACATTACATAAAATGATGTCACAGATTCAAACGTCGGTGGATGACCTGGGGTGCCGCACCGACCACATTGAACGCAAAATGGGTGATTATGCTGCAGCTCATAATACGCTTATAGATGCTCACTCTGCCCTTAAAGACGAAGTGGTATGGCTGAAGTCCAAACTAATGGATCAGGAAGATAGATCCAGACGTAATAACTTGAAGGTACGGGGGGGTCCCAGAGACCGTCTCCCCTGGGGATTTGCAGAATTATCTACAGGACATGTTTAAGGCTTTGTCTCCTACGATAGCTCCTCTAGACCTGACTCTAGATAGAACGCACAGGATCCCTAAATCCCGCTCAGCTCCTATTGATTCTCCAAGAGATGTATTAACAAGAGTACATTTTTATCAAACTAAAGACCGCATCCTTCAAGAGTCCAGAGGATTGGGAAAACTTCCTGAACCCTACACCCAAGTCTCGATTTTTCCGGATTTATCTGCTTCTACGCTGATGCTTCGCAAGCAATTCCAACCAATTACAGTCACTCTCAGGGAGCACAATTTCAAGTATAAATGGGGATTCCCGGTCAAGTTGATCGTCAATAAGAATGGTTCTACTCATGTGATATCGTCCCCTTCGGATGGAGTATCGCTGCTGCGACAATGGAATATCCCGATCACTAACTTGGCGGCCGTCCCTTCAAGAGCATCTCCACGCCGTATTCACCCCGAGTGGGAAACAAATTAATAACACCCTACGGATGGACTCTCAAAGGTGACTGTCTGATAATAAATGCGCGATATATGCTACCTTGATGCCTTTTTCTCTCCCCCCCATGGAGGTTCTTTCGGCGCAGTGTAGGCGCCATGTGTTTCTCATTTATGCTTTAATGCTTTTGGTTTTTATGTTTAACGTTGCCAGGTTTTGTCCATCCAGATGTCTTGCTTGGATCACCCGCAGCCAGCGGGCGACAACCAGGTATTTAGCTCTCACTAACGCACCTTCAGATTTAACACTATGCCGGTTACAATATCCTCCTTGAATGTTAAAGGGCTTAACAGCCCCTTCAAGCGCCAAATGATGTGGAAAGAGGCGCTAAACTTGAAATGTGAAGTTTTCTTTGCACAAGAAACTCATTTCTCGCAACTCAACCCCCCTAAATGCACACACTCTAAATTTGCGCATGTTTATCAGGCCAATAGCTCCAAGAAAACCAAAGGAGTCCTTACGGCAATTAAGGAATCGGTGGTTTTTAAAGAGCACGAGGTGATCTTAGATCCCCAGGGCAGATTTTTGATCCTCATTTGTGATATTAATCATATTACGTATACTTTGGTTAATCTATATCTCCCGAACTCTCATCAACTCAGGGCCTTCCATAAAATCCTCTGTAAAGTTCGGAAAGTTGAAAAGGGTTTACTAATTATTGGCGGCGATTTTAATGAGGTAATGCACCCTATAGTTGACTCCTCGAACGCACTTAGGCCACGCTCCCAATTACACCACACGATACATGGGGAGGAGTTGTATGACATTTGGCGATGTCAGCATGGAAACGAACGTGATTTTACGTATTTCTCAGCACCCCACAGGGTGTATTCTAGAATTGACATGTTCCTGGTATGTAAAAGAAGCCTGCGATATATGTCTACATCGTTGATAGGAGATATATCGTGGTCTGACCATGCCCCGATTACTGTGGTGGTTTCGGATACGTCCCCCTCCCCTCCCTTCTCTTCTTGGGAATTGAATGATCTGGTCCTAGATCACCCAATGACTGAGGATCTTATGAATAACCACCTCAACTTATACTTTGAGGTGAACTCTCCCTCCTCCGAGAATAGTTTCTCCCTATGGAACGCGCATAAGGCGTATATGAGGGGATTGGGGATTCAGGCCGCGTCTAGATTAAAAAAGCATCGGGAAAAAACGACTGCTGACATTCTCTCCCAATTACATAGTTTAGAATCCCTTAATAAAAAACAGGTAACTCCGGACACTTCCCTCCGCATCAAAGCTCTTAGAGGGCAACTCCAGAGTGTGCTTACGTCAAGATATTTGACATTGTCAAAGTCTATGCAGCTGGGGTTTTACATTCAAGGGAATAGACCGGGAGCCTTACTAGCCAAAATGATCAAAAAGCGCAATGCTAAACAAAGAACTGCGCACCTATTAGATCGACAGGGGGGCCACATCACTCACCCTCAGGAGATAAGTGAACAATTCAGGAACTATTATTATAGTCTGTACAATCTGAAAGAGGATCAATTGACGCACCAGCCTTCCCCGGAGGATATAAATAACTTCTTGGGCGGCCTGAATCTCCCTTCCCTCTCAGAAACCGATAGTACGGCCCTGAAAGCGCCTTTTACAGAATTGGAGCTCTCCCGAGCCATTAAAAGTTTGCCGCAGCACAAGGCACCGGGCCCTGATGGGTTCACTAATTATTATTATAAAAAATTTACGAAGGTGTTGTCCCCACATCTGGTGGGGGTGTTCAACAAGGCGGCGGCAGTAGGCTCCTTCCCAGAGGAGATGCTGTCCGCTACTATAGTCACACTCCCAAAACCTGGGAAGTCTCCGGACTCCCCGGCAAACTTCCGTCCCATTTCACTTTTGAATGTGGATATTAAACTTTACGGCAAAGTAATATCTAATAGATTGATTAATCTGCTCCCTACCATTATACATGAAGACCAAGTGGGATTTGTTGCAGGGAGGCAGGCACCTGATGGCACAAGGCGATATGTTAATCTGATAGACTGGGCTGTAAAAAGACGAGTGCCTTCTGTGCTCCTTGCTCTGGACGCGGAGAAGGCATTCGACAGGGTTCATTGGGGATACCTGGAAGCGATCCTTATCAAATTCGGATTTACAGGGTGGATTAAATCTGCGATCCTAGCGTTATATTCTAACCCTTCCGCCAGAGTCTTGGCATCAGGCTTCTTCTCCACGCCATTCCCCATTACTAATGGTACTCGACAGGGATGCCCACTCTCCCCCCTGATATTTGCTTTAGTAATGGAGCCATTAGCGGCGGCAATCCGGCAAAACACTGATATTCAGGGAATTCAGGTTGGTCACACCCTGCATAAAATAGGGCTATATGCGGACGATGTGATTCTCTCCTTAACAAATCCGTTAGCTTCTCTGACAGAAGCTCAAAAGACGCTAGACAAATTTGGGGAGGTGTCATACTATAAGGTTAACTGCAACAAGTCCCACTTGCTGAATGTAGGTCTCCCTTTACATGTCCAAACCTCCATACGAAGTACATTTCCCTTTCAATGGAATCCCCTTAAAATTTCGTATCTCGGCATTTCTCTTACCAAGTCCACTAATCTCCTTTTTAAGCACAACTTTAGCCCATTATTGCAAACCATTCCTCAACAATTGGCATCATACTCCCATGTCAGTACGTCCTGGGCGGGCAGAATCGCGGTCATTAAAATGATGATCATTCCCATAATCTTGTATCAATTTCGTACGGTGATAATACCCCTTCCTAACTCGTATTTGAGAGAGCTCCAAAGATTGCTGAATAATTTTATATGGGCGCACAAAAAACCACGAATCAGGATGCACACGATGTACAGACATTGGAGGAAGGGGGGGATGGGGGTGCCAGACGTCCAGAGATATTACCGGGCGGTTATTCTTGATCATCTAAAATTTTGGTGTACGCCTACGCCCTCAAAACAATGGGCCCAAATAGAGCAGACCATAATAGAGCAACCTCTTTTATCACTCCTGAGGGTAAACCCCAAGGTAAACATTAAGCCTTCCGGGGTAATGTCCCCGCCTATCTCAGCTTCTCTTAAAGCTTGGAAACACTACTCAACACATCTCCCCTCATCGGCTCTTACACCTATAAAAAATTTACCTTTGAAATTCCTGATCTCGGAGCTCCCGGGGGTGTCTCTGGACAATTGGATATCATCTGGAGTCTCCCACATACACAAGCTGTTCACGGGTAGCACTCTGCGGGCATTCTCTGACCTGGTGTCGGAGTACTCTATCCCGAATAGGGATTTTTATAAGTATCTATGTATCAGGCATCTCTTTACTTCTCTGAATGTTAATGTGCCATTATTCCCTTCTGTGGCCCAAAATTATTATTTTGGTCCTGTAAATCAAAAGAAGGGTATCTCTATGTTTTACGAAGATTTGTGTGCCCGCCTTCTCTCCAGCAGGCCTCCTTACTGTGTAAAATGGGAGGGAGAATTACGCTCATCCTTCACATTGAGGGAATGGGGTTCGGCCTTCACGTGGACTAGGAAAATATCGAAAGGGGTAAAACATTGGGAATCGTCTCAAAAACTACTACTACAATGGTATATGACTCCTTCACAGATTGCGAGATCAGATCCTACTTGCTCGGAGGCGTGCTGGAGAGGATGTGGGTGCAGGGGTTCATACTTTCATATGTGGTGGCAATGCCCTGAGGTCCACTCATTTTGGGTTAGGGTATTTGCAATGATTTCCCAAGTGTCTTCCTGCATAGTAGAACCAAGTCCGGCTATGGCATTATGTTTTCTCGATATGTCAGAGATCCCAGCGGTATCCAGGACGGTGTCTAGCCACATTATTATAGCGGCTCGTTTGTTGATTGCTAGATCATGGAAATGCAGTGACACTATTTCCAGTCCTGAACTTGTCAATCTAGTGAATGTTTCATTCACGATGGAACGCATGCATGCGTTACGAACACATCAGTTGCCAAAAATTTTAAGACTATGGGAGCCATGGCAGACTTATCTGGCTTCTTCAATCCCGGGCTCCAACTCAGGAGCATCTATATGTCCCATAGTTTGATCCTGTCGAAAGCAGACACTTGGGACTTCATAGGAGACCTAGAAACCCGTGGAAGGGAAGTGCCTGGCCACGGCCGGAGGCTCGGATACCAGAGCACGGGTAATGCCAGCCGGTATTGTGTATGGTTTTTCTACCTCATTTATAGGCATGTAACGAAGCCAAGACATGTTTAGTTCTGGATGGACGATGTTTGTTTGTTGTTCTTTTTGTTCCTCAGGTTTTGATTATTTTAATTGCTGTAATTTATTTTTCTTTTCTATGAATAATGCACTGATAAGCACTGTAACTGCCCGGGCTTTATGTCTCTTTGTAAGATTGTGACAAGAATTGTTCATTGTGAATACCGTGGGTTATGTATAATTTTGTCATTGATAGCCTGATTAGAGATATATTGGCGTATGCATTGTCTTTGTATTACCTGAAAAAACGTAATAAAAATTTAATGTTGAAAAAAAAAAAAAATCTATATATCTTTTATCTGTAATTTCCATTATTTTGGAACAAAACAAAAAATAATAATTGAACAATATATATACCCCCTTAATATATCTCCCTATCTTCCCTCTTTCTGCTATCCGCGCTAAAAATTAACATAATTATATTGCTTCTTCTCCTGTCCCAATGTGGTCCCCCATACCGTATCCCTCAATTATGTTTTATTAGTTATTCGGATCTGTACTCTACAGAGTTCCGAAATCATATCCACTCAGCCCACGTTATTTGAAATCTCAGTTTCTTTTCTTTACCAAATGCAACAAGGTCTTCCATTCTCATAATTTCATTTACTTTTGACAACCAGAAATTCACTGTTGGCGGATTCTGATCTCTCCACTTCACAGGTATGCAGGATCTCGCAGCATTTATCGGATTCTTCAAAAGCGAATCTTTATATTGCTTAAGGGTGGTATCATTGTGATGCAGAAGGAAGGATTTCTGGTGGATGGATTCTATTCTCTCCACTGCACAGGTATGCAGGCTATCGCATAATTTATTGGATTCTTCAAAAACAAATTTTTATAATACTTAAAGAGGCTCTGTCACCACATTATAAGTGGCCTATCTTGTACATGATGGGATCGGCGCTGTAATGTAGATTACAGCAGTGTTTTTTATTTAGAAAAACAATCATTTTTGACGGAGTTATGACCTATATTAGCTTTATGCTAATGAGTTTCTTAATGAACAACTGGACGTGTTTTACTTTTTGGCCAAGTGGGCGTTGTGGAGAGAAGTGTATGACGCTGACCAATCAGTGACCAATCAGCGTCATACACTTCTCTCCATTCATTTACACAGCACATAGCGATATAGCTATATCGCTATGTGCAGCCACATAAACACACTATAACGCTACTCATGTGTCATGACAATAAATATACATTACCTCCAGCCAGGACGTGATGCCTATTCAGAATCCTGATACTTCGCTAACACAACAGCACAGCAAGCGTAATCTCGTTTGAAATGACAGTTTACAGCGTAATCTCGTGAGATTACGCTTGCTGTGCTGTAGTGTTGCGATTGTGTTACCAAAGTGTCAGGATTCTGAATAGACATCACGTCCTGTCTGGAGGTAATGTGGTGACAGAGCCTCTTTAAGAGGGGTGAAACCTAAGGGAGTACACAGCGCTACATGGTGCAAGATAAACCTGATGGATACGGTAGAACAAATATAAAGGAAGGTGATAGCGCTCACCTTTACAGGTTGTACAAGTCAGGTACAACACTGATGTAAGCATGTAAGAATTTAAACAAACAGCTGCTGCTCCCCAATACAGATGCCGGTAACATGGAAACGTGGTACCGCAATGTAATAGTAGAATAGGCCTATATTTAATAAATCAAGGAATTTACCATTGCTAACCGTTTACTTACTAGTAGCGCTCCCCTGTATATCCATACATTTTTCTTCCAATTCTATCATTGTGATGCAGAAGGAAGAGCTCCGGCCCCAGTGATCCCACATCTTATATTACCAATCTTATTATTCCACTGACCTCGCTCCAGTAAGTTCTCAATTTTTCACATTCCTAAAATATATGAAACAATGACCTATTCTCCACCCCCACATCTCCGGTAGTTTGGAGGATAAGTTTCTTTAACCTCTTCCTGCTCCTGGACATACTATTAAGTCGTGATGTGCGCATCGTTGACCTAATAGTACATCACGGGTTTAACGGCCATTCTGGCCCCCCTTCTCTGACAACTGCTATCTCGTACAGCAGTTGCCGCAGCTCCTTCAGCAGGGACTGATTGCGATGGTCCCTGCTGATTAACCCCTTAGAAGCTGCGTTCAATAGCGATCGCGGCTTCTTAGGGGTTAAAACACCATCAACACCCCGTAGTATGATCGCGGGTCTAAAAACTGCCTCCGGCTTTGCCATCTACGGTAGCCAAGTGGGTCCTGACAAGGTCAGGACCCACTATGCTTGCTGTCAGTGAGTAGCTGATAGCTCTAATACACTGCTCTATGCTTGTAGTGCAGTGTATTAGAATTTCGATCAGGGCCTCCTCCCTTCAAGTCCCCTAGTGAGACAATACAATAAAATACAAGTAGAATTTCTTTTTTCTAGTCACCACGCCTCTTAAAAAACAGAATAAAAATTAATCAAAAAGTCGCATGCACTCATGAAAACTGCAATAAATTCCTCAAGGAGTCTAGTTTCCAAAATGGGGCCACTTTTAAGGGGTTTCCCCTGTACTGGTACCTCAGAAGCTCTGCAAATTAAGGGGTTCATTCCATGAATTTTTAACGGAACCTGATGTCAATGGGTCAATATTGTATATCCTGTTTCTTGCATTTTACTATATATGCTTGCTTTATAGATTAATGCATACATTTATCTCTTAGATTTGCTGTAAACCTAAATCCTAAGTCCTGTTCCCGAGAACTCATAAACGTCGGGACCATGTCCCTGTTTGGTATGACCAGCATTCTATAGATAGTGGAAAGGACTTTCTGTACTCCCCCCCCCCCCTCTGATACACAATTCCTCAAACTTTGTACGTTTCTTATCCATCTCTTTCATTTGGGGCATTCCTGCACGAAAATGTAAAAAAAGTATCAATTGATTTGTTCTCCATATTCCCAGTGGGCAGGGGTGCATTATCTGCACTATTTGTTCTTTGAAAAGCCAATTTTGGTTCCTCCTGAAATGCACCCCTCTATATGTGCTTCTCTACTCCACTTCCTAAAAATGTGGTCTTCTATCCCTGGTGCAAACTCTGTTGACCCCAGTATGGGTATCATGGGAGATGGATATGGAAATAATTTTTTCTCTTTAAATCCTTTATTTCATTCTATTAATGTGGCTCCTATAGTCGGATGGCCTCTCAGTTTACTGCATATTTCTTTGTTAGCCCATGGTAAACATTCCAAACTTGTCTCCAAAAAGGTCGTTATTGATATCTATCTAATATAATAATATAATAAAACACAAGACGTATATGTATTCACATACCCTATAATACGATGACATTAACATAATTTGGGAAATATTTTTTTGTGAAGGTGAATTTAACTCACTCCATTTGACATACCTATAGGCACGTGGGGAAGGGGGTAATTTAATTGAAACCTTATCATGTAAGTAAAGATTTGGATACAATTATAAAGAATAAAAGGAAAAGAGATGTGTCAATTGGCATGCTATTCCCATCTTCTTAAAATCCATTGGCCATTGTATGAAATCAGTATATAAACTTGTTAAATTGTATACAACTGTGTGAGCTGAAGTAAGACTAAGTTATATTACAAATGCATGTTAAACAGCAATACCACACTTAAAAACTTATAGTTTATTAAGTGTTTTTATGGACACAAAGCCTGACAGCTTTCCTCAGCCAATATAAATTAAATGGTAGTTTTTGCCATGTTATGTAAGCTTACTGTATGTACAGCATGGTTTACAGTCATCTCCACATCATAGAAGCGACCCTTGTGGTATACAGGCAAAGTTGTTTCAGCCCAAAGGTGATCCTTGACTTTAGACCAATGAAGAGTGTGTCCTCCTGGACGACTGAGAAGAGAGGTTTTCAGAACATAGTGGCCCATGGGGATCTTGTCTTTAACTCCACGCAAACATTTCAGGATAATCTCAATAGGTTGAGGTCTACCTGACCATCCACTCTAGATTAGATAACAAAATGTTAAAAAGGATACAATTATGATTACTCTTACAATTTACGCCCATGTTAAAAAGTATTCTTAAAGGTTTGACAGTTTAGAACATTAATTTTCATATACCCTATTAGAGAATCTGAGTTAATGGAGAGGGGGATCCCTTACTTAATTAAGCATGCCCCAATTACAGGGTATCTGGAAAGTCAGTATTTGAATAAATCCACCCTTTTCTCATCAATCTTGAAGTCCTGGTGCCGTTACTTGATCCTATGGCTTATGTATATATGTATATATATATGTATATATATATGTGTGTGTGTGTATATATATATATATATATATATATATATATAGTTAATCTATCTCAAATGAGTATGCAGCTCTTTACATTTTCAAGGTAAGAATATTGGTGCAATCAGGCTTGGTTATTGGGTATATTCCAGATTAGGAAGCCTTTATAAATTTTATATTGAATATATATTTTTCAAGCTTAGCATGCCAGATGTGACATTTTCAATTTTAGATTCCCCAGCTATAGTAATTTTGGAAATGTCATGCAAACAAAGAATTTGTAATTTCCTAGTGAAATGACTGTGTATGCCCAGTTAGTTATCCTTTTCCTGGTTTCCTTGGTTGCTTCAAGTGAGCAAGCCATAAAAACTCTTTATCTCTCCGAAACACAGCAATTTAGAAGATAATCGAATAGTGACTTGGGGGCAGAAACGCCAGTCTGAGGAATTAAACCACAATCTCTCTTACATTTACAACCTTCCTCAAAGCAAGTGTCAGATGAGTAAAAAAAGGAAGATAGAGAATTCATCACATACCAACCCTGTCTCATTTGCATGGTGGCACAGCTGCCTCTTGTCCCGCTGAAAGAAATTCTTTGGCCAGCTCTGACAAAGTGTTTTTAAGGAGGGCACGCATGCCCAAATAATTCACAGTTAATAACATCAGACAGCTGACTTAAGTATTACTATAATGTGTGCAGAAAGCAAACCCAATAGACTTAAATCACTAACTTCATAAAATAATGAACCAAAAAAATATATCTACACTGGGGGGGAAATCAATAGAATTGATCAGGTCGTTTAGAGTCAGCAACAGAACATTCGTGTAGTATCTCACCTTCCAGCAAAGTCCTGCTGCTCCATTTGATTCATTATTCACTTCAGAGATGTTGCCAAGCTTGGCTAGAATTTTTTCTTTG